>NC_133662.1:15563036-15713954 GCF_037893015.1 Macrotis lagotis | reverse complement strand
TAGTTATTTTCAGTATCCTGTGCTTTAGGGTTACATTCTATATACCAGACTGTCTCTTGTCCAAAGGACCTGTTTCTTCCCAATATTGCAGGATCTCTCAGAGGCAATATTCATGGCTCATGGGACAGAATCCTTTCCTCAGAGATACTAGGTCTCACCCCAGAATGCCAGATCACAGAGTCATTTTACCAAGGGCACCGACAACTGCTGGTTACCTTCATTCCTCCATATTTAAAAAGTCAGACAGGCCAGAATTACCACTGTCATTAATATCATCATCACCCTGACCTTCCATTTCAATCAGGTTATTATTAACACCCCAGAGCAACCATTAGGCATGAGGCATCCCAGCACTCCTTACTGGGGATTAAGGTGGGTTCCAGATCTGTTGCTGATGATCCCAGGAAGTCAGCTTCAGCTGCCCAGCTCCGCTCAAGATTATAGCATCTGCATCCTGAGAAGTGTGTCTCTAAAGAGACTTACATTTCATAATTTGGACTGAATGAAAATGTTAATCAATAGATCTATCACTCTGGTCCCTAGGCCTCAGAGCTGCAGACACAGGGAGAACCAACCAATAATTGCCTACTTGTATGTGCTCTCTCTCTCTCTCTCTCTCTCTCTCTCTCTCTCACACACACACACACACACACACACACACACACACACACACACTCTCACAAAACTCCACCCCACTCCTAACCCCAGGCTGGTTTAATCCCAAGTAGAGCAGAAAGACTATCCCTCTACACTTCATATCTCTTAGATACTTCTCTCTATCACTTCTTTCATTTCTTCTTAGAGAGGGATATTCTTCCCCAACCCCCTTCCAACCCTCCTGACAATGCTTTATTTCCCATTCCTTCTGGAATGCATTCCATGAATGCTGAGCATTTATTGCTATTGCTATTTAGTCATTTTTTTTGTCACATATGAGTTCATGACCATATTTGGGGTTTTCTTGGCAAATTTACTGGTTTATTATTTCCTTCTCCTGTTCATTTTATAGATGAGGAAACTGAGGCAAACAATGTTAAGTGCCCAGGGTCAACACCTAGTACGTATATCAAGGCAGATTTGAACTCAGGAAAATGAGTCTTTCTGACTCCATGCCTGGCATTTTATTCATTATGTAACTTAGTTGCTAGACATTTATCCCTCCCCTTATCCCCAACTCCTAAGGGAAGAAAGCAAAAATCTCATTCCACTCAAATCTTTTTTCACCTTGGAGAAATGACTGGAGAAGTGGTGTTCAGGCCCCATACCTTCTGGAAAGAACATGGTTAATTACCATATTTGGATGAACAGGGAGACAACTTTCAGGGTTTAACCATACTCTCTACCACTATGCTCTATAGGCCCCCTAGAAATTGCCATGGGACTTACCTATAAGTTCTTTGAAATCAAGTATCCTCTTTTAATCTCTTGAAGACCACATGGGAAGCTGAAACTTGTAGGAAACATAAGGAATATGAGTGAACAAATGACTGATCAAAATGTGATTTCTTTAAGACCAATAACAAGCTTTTGTATCAATGACTAAGATATATGAATAACATGAATGACTGGGAAGCCAAGGAATCAGTGAAAGAGAGATAAATATGGAGTCAGAAGAACTATGTCTGAATCTTTGCTCTATCCTTTAGTCCTTGCTCTACCCATGTGGCCTTGGGCAAGATTCTCAATTTCTCTGGCCCTTAGTTTCCTTATCTGTAAAATGAGGATCACTTGAACTGAATAATCTACAAAATCCCTCCTAACTCTAAATAAATGAATCTATGAGATGTACATTTTGGGGTATGGTCAATGGGGAAAGAGAGATGAGAACAAAAAAATTATTTCAATTTAATTGAAAATTTTAAAAAAGAATTTGTAAATTTCCAAAGTTGGGAATGGCTACCTTAAGTGGTAGAATCTAAATTTAAAAGGATTATTGTTGACTGGATGTACAGATCAGATTGAATAAGTTGTAGTTTACTAGGGATAAATATCACTCAATAAGGAAGGAATCCAAGGACGCATTTAGATGGTTTAGTGGATAGATCCCTGCACCTGGTATCAGGGAGATACTAGCTCAAATCTAGTCTTAAACACTCACTAACTGTGTGACCTTGGGTAAATCACTTAATCACTATTTACCTTAAGTCTCTGGAGAAAGAATTGCAAACCTCTCCAGTAGCTTTGCCAAGAAAACTCCATGAACTATTTATCGGATTGCTCAAATGTAGAGGGTCATGAAGACTGAACAACAACAAGCAACCCTTGTACCTGTGTATTGTGATTACTTTTGGGGATGTTAATATAAATCTTCTTGATGTGGCAAGTCAATCATAATGATGATGATGGTGATATTGTTTAGTACTCTCCTCTTTTCAAAAAAATCAATTACCCTAATTTAGGGAAAGTTCATTTGAATAGATAATGGTTTCAATGAAAACCAATGAGAAAAGGAAAAAAAAAGATCTTAGGGGGTTAGAGAATGGCTAGCCAAATATGTTAACTGTGGTCAACGCTTTGTGCTGGTCCCCCTTATCTAAGGACAAGGAATTGCTCAGTGGGCACAATTCTGGCAGGCAGCTCCAAGCTGGATCTAGCCACAATGCCGACATCCCAGGCCCTATTGAGGTGGTCTCTAGAGCAACAGAAGATTATTCCCTTGCCCCAGATATGGAGGAAAGGGAGGAAATTTAAAACTATACACAGTGTCATCCATGAATCTTTGCTCTTTCCAACCTCAACTGATCTCTCTTCTGCATTCCCTATCATCACAGATTATCACTATAACATAGAGGCAGTTTTGCATTAGGAAGACTCCTCTTCTTGTGTTCAAATCTGACCTCAAACACTTACTTACTCATTGTGTGAGCCTGGGCAAATCCTTTTAACCTCAGTTTCCTCATCTGTAAAATGAGCTGGAGAAGGAAATAGCAAACCACTGTAGTATCTTTGCCAAGAAAACCCCATTTGGGGTCATGAAGAGTCAGTCATAACTAAAAAATGAGTTCCATTCCCATTTTAAAATATATTAAAGGACAGTGAAAAAATTAATTGGATTTGAAAAAAAGAAAACATTCTCAAATTTCAAATATGTCAGTTGCTACTTAGGTAAGCTTAAATAAGTCATTTTATCTCTATAGGTCTCAGTATTCTCATCTGTAAAATGAAGGAGTTGCTTTTCCTCTTTCATATTTGGGGAGGGGAGGGGAGAGGAGAAGGAGAAAAGAGAAGAAGAAGGGAGGGGAGATAGGGGAGAGGAAGGAAAAGGAGAGAACAAGAAGGGAGGAAACGGGAGAAGAGGAAAATTGGGTTTATTCCCTATATTGAGAACTGTAGTTTTAACTCTATCTTTAAAAACTGGTGAGGGAGGCTCTAATATCTTCAGTGCAAAGAATCTCTGTCTACTCTACCTACAACCCCTATCCTTACCCCAATGCACCTCCCCACACATACACATCTTCACAAGAAGGTAGAAGGTAGGTCTGTCTGCCCAATGACTCCCTTGAGTAAATCTTTCACTTTCTACCCATTTTCCTTTGGCCTCCTCTAACTTCTTAAGCCCAAGGGACTGGGATTGCCTGTCCCCTATAGGTAGTGTTCCAGGCTGTCTCACTCACTTTGCTGAGTCATACAGTTTTGACACTGGGCCACCAAGACCTAAAAGGTTCAGCTTGGAAAGATTCTAATTAATCATTTTAATAATAGCCCTGGCAGTAGCAGTCCCAGCTACTGTGTCATCCCTGCAGCTGTTCACTCACTGTCAGCACTCAACACACATCCAGAATCCATGAGGTAGGAGATCATTGGTAGCAAAAGAAGATTAAAAAAAAAGGATAATCCCAATACAGGCATGTTGTGATTATCTGGGTGTGAATTATCTGTGGGAAACCTCTTAATTAATCCCAATTAATTTTCTTTTTACTACCCAACACCCTTCCTGGTCACCTCCTTCTGTTAGCATTTGGAATGAAAGCAAGGGAGACAGACTAATTTCAATTTCAATCAGAAAACATTTAATCAAGGTGGTAAACCTCCCCAGAGATGGGGAATATGACATAGGGAGAAATACTGTATATTCAAATAAAATCACAAATGCAAGATATATATATATATATATATATATATATATATATATATACACATGTATTTATGTACCCATATGTACACATACATGTGTGTCTGTGTGTATGTATATATAAGATTTCCTCTACATGGGAAGTGGATGAAACAACATTACTCCTTATTAAATTTGTGTAAGTTATTCTATTTGGGGATCTCAGTTTCTTCATCTGTAAAATGAAGAGGTTGGAATACATGATCTCTAAGCCTCCTGCTAGCTCTAAATACCCTCTGTGAATAATTAAAAGATTACTATGATTAGGGTCATATTATAACACAGAATTCTGTGTTCAACTCACAGTACTGTAGGATGAAATGTGTTATCATTCTAGAGTACAGACAGAATGGGTCCCCAATTTCCCCAGAGGAACAGAAGACCAGATGCCCTTTGGTTTCTCCATGTAGCCCATCCCCAATCATTATACAATGTTGGCTATGACCCCACCTCAGGGAGGCATCATAAATGAGTTTATTTTATATAGGGTCCTGGAACATGTGATGGGGAGCCCTGTAACTCCCTGGTTTCATGATGAAAACTGTATTGACTGTGAAGACTCCCACAAGAATAGGCTGGGGGCTCATGACCCATTTATACAGTGCCTTAAGGTTTACAAAGTGCTTTTCCTCAGCACAACCCTATAAGGAAGATATTTGACAGATGAGGATGTTGAGGCGCAGAAAGATTAGTCACACAGACAATTAGTGTTGGAGGTGATAAGTGTCAGAGTGGAGCTCACATCTAGTGGAGCTCACATTCCCAGTGCCTTTCCATTACGTTAATCTCTGACTCATACCAGCCTAACTTTAGTCCATCCTCCTTCCCCACCAAAGGAGTCTCCCAAATTCGGACCGTTGATTACAAAGGGGGGCAGGGAAGATGGTGTGGCTGGTTCTACTCACACCACTAGAGAAATCAGCCACTGCGAAGGCATCTGATTGGGCGAATGGGGGAAGGGAGAGAAATGGATGTTAGTGGCAACATCTCTATGAATGACTCATAAGACAGTTATCAGACTTTTGCTGTAGGGAAATACATTTTGGGGAACATAACTTATCTTTCAATAAACTCAGATTCATATAATAGGCCTTTGCTCTTTTGGGGGGTGGGGTGGGGTTTGAGTACCTTGAAAGTGTAGTGTATACTGAATGGAAAAGTATGAGAACTATATCTCTTAAGCCAAGCCCTATCTCCCTCCCTTCCCCTCCCCAAAATAGCAACCATGCTTAAAGTTTTGTATCCTGAGGGTCATTATAGTTTCCATTGCTATTATTACCACTGATATTATTACTAATACCCAAATTATTTCTCCCTTTTGAGAAAAAAACAGTAAAGGTTCTCATGCTGAGAAAGTCTAACTGTTCTGGGAGCAAATGGAAATAATCATCAAAGCAAGCAGGGGGTGGTATGTGTATCTCTTTTCTCTTTTAGAAGTCCCTAGTAGAATGGGAAGAGGAGGAAAAGAAGAGGCTGAAACTCTCTACCCCTCCCACCCCTAAATCTGCATTCTTTCCATCCCTCAAAGCCTCTATAGAGAATGAAGCTGGGATAGAGGTGTGCTTGTTTGGGATGAGACAGAAATATTCTGAGGCTGTGTGGAGGGAGGGAGAGAGAAGGATCCTAGCATAAGGAGTAATGACTTAAAGGAATCATTCACTGAGTAAAATAAAATTTCAGAAGTCAAATTGCAGGGATGATTTCAAGTAATCATAAAGGGTTTTTCAAATATATTCACTGCCAAGAGCTACAGATGTCAGAAAAGAAAATTGGTCCACTTACCAATAATAGTACTGGAGAATGGTGACAGGATTTGGAGGCAATAGATGCTTAAACGGGCCTCCTCTTTCCCCCAACTACCCCTTCCCCATTCTTACTTTGCAGGGTCTTCTCTCATCAGATATGTTGAAAAAAGAAATTAGTTTTTTTTTCTATATCAAGTGGGGTCTGGTTGAGGCTGGAAGAAGCTTCAAAGACAGAGAGACAGAGAGAGAGAGAGAGAGAGAGAGAGAGAGAGAGAGAGAGAGAGAGAGAGAGAGAGAGACTGAGAGACAGAGACACAGAGAAAGACAGAGACAAAGAGACACGAAGACAGAAAGACAGAGCCTGTGTGGAAGAGCTCAGGGACAGTTTTATTTTTTGTCTTCATACCCCCAATATTTGGCAAAGTGCCTGGTACATAATAGGAAATTAATAAATATTTGTTAAATGAATGAACTATACAAATTCACATCACATTCTACTCAGAAGCCTCTTTGTCCTTTTTTGTTGTTGTTATTTTCAGTCGTTTCATTTTTGTGACACCATTTGGGGTTTTTTTAGGCAAAAATACTGGAGTGGTTTTGACATTTCTTTCTCCAGTTCATGAAGAAACTAAGGCAAAATATAAAGAAAAGAAAGAAAAAGTTAGGTGATTTGCCCAGGGTCACATAGCTAGTAAGTGTCTGAAGCTGGATTTGAATTTAGGTCTTCCTGACTCCGGGTCCAGTGTTCCAGCCACTATACCTGCCTATCTGCCCTCCCTTTTTCTTTAAGTCCCATGAAACCAGGAATAGAAAAATTTCCTTGGAATAATACCTGGATGTAAAGATACCATCAACATGGAAAACTATTTCTTCTAATAAATTTTCTCCCATTAGGGAACTGGATGCTAGTTTCCAAGGACCAAGTGGCACAGACTAGGCTAAGGGATGATTTAGGATTAGAGTTAGGTTAGTTTATAGTAGCTACTGAGAGTGTGGATTTGCCAGTCACCTGAAAAATGGTAGTATGTAGTTTTATGGAAAGGAAGATGAATAAACATATTGCATCACAGAATTTGAAGATTAGAGATCATGTAATTTAGTCTTCTCATTTTATGGAAGAAGGACATAATCATAACTATAATAATTAATAACTATTATAATTAATATCGTATTTATACAACACTTTAATGTTTGCTGAAGTGCTTTGCCAATATTTTTCATTTTATGCTCACAGCAACCCATTTTATTATTGTTGTTCTATATTATTGTATATTATTATTATTATTATTATTATTATTATTATTATTATTATTATTATCCCTGTTTTACAGAGAAGGAAACTGAGGGTAACAGAGGCTAAGTGACTTGCCCAGAATCATACAGGTAGTAAATGTCAGAGAAGGTAATTACCTCCTGACTCCAGTTCCAGCATTTTATCTACTTTGTCAACTAGCTGCCTTTCCAAACATTACGAAAGCCACCGCGTCATATCATAAGATCATTTATCTGCTCATAGCTGGAAAGAATCTCAGAGGACATCTAGTCCAAGTCCCTCATTAATAAATAATAGAAGCCCAGGAAGGCTTAATGTCCAAGGCTATACTAGTAACAAGCATAAGGGTAAGATTTAAAGTCTCTGACTCTATTTCTATGCTCTTGTAGATTTTCTGGGCAGGATTTAGGATTTCGTTGGGGAAGGGAGTCCCTGAGGAATCTATTCTGCCTATGCAGACAGATAATTGTCCTGCAAAGTATTGTCCTGGGACATGGAAGGGTTAACTGACTTGCTCAATTAAAATAAAACAGTAAACCTGTTAAAAAACTAACCTTGAACCCAGTTTCCTGATTCTGCATCCACTATGCCACATTTGGCCTGGGTCAGAATGAAATCCCAATCCGTTTTCAGTAACCTCTTGACCTAATGTTTTCCTGAACTGAGCCTAGAAAAAGGTGTTGGAGCTACCTCTGTAAAAACCCTTGGTGAGTTCCTAACATACAAGTCCAAAGACTGAAATTCAGGAGAAACAAAGAAGTAAAGACTGTATGAAAAGAGGTAAGTCATATTAGGGAGGGAATGAAAAAAAAGGTGCCTAAAGGTATGGATAGAACCAGGAGTCTTCAGGTCAGAAAGATGAAGATTGAGAGAAAAGTCAATCAAAATAGATAAAATAGAATTATGAAGGGGTACAAATAGAGCAGGCTTATTCATTTGATTTTGGCATGCTTGAATGGGGGAATCTACCCCAAGAAATCAAAAACTAAAAAATAAATCCCATACAAATACCAAGATAGTCACAGCAGGATTTTTTGTGATAGCAAAGAACTGGAAATAAAGTGAGTACCCATTGATTGGGGAATGGCTGAGTTAATTGTGGCATACATATGTAATGAAATATTACTATGCTATAAAAAATGGCAAATGTTATGAATTCAGAGAAATAAGGGCTTGAATGGACTCATGAAAGAAGAAAGCAAGCAGAGCCAGGAGGGCAATAAAATTCAATGATTATAATAATGTAAACAGAAAGAACACAAAAAGGGAGTTGGTAATGACTCATTTTGGAACCAGAAAACAGATAATGAAACATACCTTGTTCCTCCTCTCAGTACAAAGGTGAGGGACTAGAGGGATAACATTTTACATCCATCTTGAGGTACAGTTACTAAGCCTATAGTTTTATTTGACTGTTTCTCTTTGTTACAAGGGAGATTAAGGCAACAATTATTTATTGTGTGCATGAACAATACTAAGCATTTATGAAGCAAATATGAGAAAAACAAACAAAAACTAAAACTAGACCCCTGTCTGAAGGAGTTTATTATCTAATCAAGAAAGATAACAAACAAAAGGGAGCTGAAGCGTAAGGAGGGTGACCAATGAGAGGTTGTTGCTCAGTCATATCTGACTCTTCCTAACCCCAAAGGTTTCCATGGGATTTTCTTGGCAAAAATACTGCAGTGATTTATCATTTCCTTCTCCAAAGGATTAAGGCACACAGAGGTTAAGTGATTTGCCCACACTGCTAGAAAGGGTCTGAGACTGGGTTTGAATTCAGGTCTTTCTGACTCCTTGCTAAATGCTTTAAATATTGACTCACTATCTCCACTAGTAGTAAAGGGGAAAGGGGGAAAAAAACCGTGGTATTGAAGTCTGGAAATTCAGAAGTAGAGACTAAAAAGGAATGAAAATTGGCCTTGGCTGGCATGAGCTCCTCCCCAAAATAGAGGTTCTAGGAGGAACTTAGCAATGGAAGAAAAGAACTGGAATGGTAGAGAGATGTTCCAAGGTTAAAAGATCCCAAGCACTGAGGAAAGTTCTAGAGTAAGATAATATTCAGGGTACAGTTGTATGTGTAACTTTGTATGTTTGGAGTAGGGAGAAGATCACAAATAAATAAAAAAGCATTAAGAGAAAATGCAACCTTTAAAATTTTAAAGGAGAGGGTCCCTTTTTGTAGCTTATGGGAAGAAATTTATAATATAAGGAAATTCTTTAAGAGTTATTCTTTTCAATGTGTTTTATTATAACATAGGATAGAAGATAGAGTATCTGCCTTGGAGCCAAAAAAAGACCTGGGTTCAAGTTCCACTTCTGACATATATCTGATTTGTGACTCTGGGCAAGTCAGTTAAATTTTCAGACTGCAGGCTATAGACCAAGACTGAATTACCTTAGTAAAAGGTGTTTCCTTATTTGAAAGTTCCCTGTGCCAATTAAATAAAATACCAAAAAAATAAAAAAATAAAATAAAACAGTTACTATTGCTAGGTTATGAAGTCAGTTACCCAATCTGAAAATTCAGTAAAAAAAGGTTTAGGGCAAGAATTCTCTATGTTTTCCTTTGTCATGTACCTCTGTCAGTTCAATGAAGCATATATATTTCTTCTCAGAATAATAATTGTTTTTTTTAATTGAAGGATTAATAACTAAATAATTGCTAAATTTTATTCAGAGGCTGGTGAAAATAAAAAAGGTATTTTTTTCATTTCTTCCTTTATTGAGCTTTTATGGATCCATGGACCAATAATTTAGATGAATCCCACTAATTAATCTGTGATGGGTTATTTGGAAAATTAGAATGTTTGAAGGAATGTCTCTAATCTTAAAAAAATCACTAATTCAAACTGGGTTCTCTGACTTCAATTCAGTACTATTAACAAATGTCTAGATTTAGGGCCATATAGATGTAGAGGGCTGGATCTGATTAGAAAGACTCAATTTCCTGAGATCAAATCTGGCTTCAGACATTTACTGGCTGAGTGAGCTTGGGCAGCTCATTTTACTCTGTTGCCTCAGTTTCATTCACTAAGAAATGAGTTGGAGAAGGAAATAGCAAATCACGCCAATATCTTTGCCAAGAAAATCCCAAATGGAGTAACAAAGAGTCAGAAATGACTGAATAGCAAACACCTGAGAACTATTTTGTATTTACTTCTGTTAGACATTGTGTACTACAATATAGAATGTAAACTCCTACAAGGAGCAGACTCTTGTTTTTGTCTTTTGTCTTTGTATCTCCATTACTCAACACATTGTTTGGTACATAGCAGATGCTTAATAAATACTCATCGAATGAATAAATTGAACAGAAGTAAATTACAATTCCTGTTTTCAACCCTGTCTGTCCCTAGATCCAAGAGACAGGATAGAGAGAAACATCCAATTGATAATATCTTATTAAAAGGCTGCCATCACTATGTAAACTTATTTGCACTAAAAAGATGTCTCTTAGCATCTCATTCAAAGATGTAATATCTATCTGTGAACTGATTAGTGGGATATTTCATTTTTGTATGTATCTAAGGGTAACACAAATAAAAATACACCTAAAAGAGTCTATAGATAGTAGTCTATAGATAGTAACAACATTTTGCTTTCAGGGTCTGCTTCATGAACTCTCTGACATCAGTAAATTCACTTAATGATTACAGTGTCACATTAGCCAGTTGTCAAGAGAGGTTTTCACCAAGTCCCTGCTAGTCCATTTTCAGTCAGGCTCAGAAATTCAGAGTCACTGGGTGGTCATTGATAATTATAAATTATATAATTATAAATGTCAAGAGTTTAGTCCAGAGAACTGGAGAACTGGATGGGGTTACATACAATTTATTAGCATTCTGCCTTTTCTTGCACCCCCATTCTGCCCACTCAATAAATGACCATTATACATAGAGCATCATATTTGGTATCAAAGGAAATAGAAAGCTAAGACATAATCTCTGTCCTTGTGAAATTTATAATCTCATGGTGTAGCAATCTACAACCCTATCTATCTCTTTTTCCGTTGAAATTAAGAGAATATGAAATTCTACTTAGATCCTGAATAATAATAATAATAAATAAAATTGAGCTTCCTCTTTCCTCCTTTTTCTCATCTCCTGTCACTCAGATGCTTTCTTCCACTATCTCCTCCTTCACTTCTATCTCACATGATGAAGTAGCTTTTATTCCTTACCAAGCCTAAATCTTCTACCAAGCAATTCCATTCCATCTCCTTCAAAAGATTGCCTCCTCTGTTATCCCTACCTTTCACTTATTTTTAATCTCTCTCTGTATACTAGCTTTTTTCCTGCTGCCTACAAACATGTTCATGCTTCCCCCATCCTGAAAAAAAAATCAACTCACTCAATCTTTTCATTTCAGGTAATGATCATCCTATATCTTTTCTGTTCTTTGTGGCTAAACTCTGCAAAAGAGCTATTTATGATAGGGCCTTCATTTTCTCTCCTTTCACTTCTTAACCCCTTACAATGCAGTTTCTGATCCTTAATCATGCCACCAAAATTGTTCTTTCCAAAGTTACCAAAGATCTCTTAGGTACCAAATTCAGTTGATTAATATCTATTTCCTTATCCTTATTCTCTTTTCACTTCTCAGTAGCCTTTGACATTGTTGTTCACTCTCTTTTCGTTGATACTCTCTTCTTTCTGGATTTTCAGGACATAATTGTCTCTTTGTTTTCCTCCTATCTATCTGACTACTCTTTTTCAGTCTTTTGTTGGATCTTCATCCAGATCATACCCTAATCTAAAACCTAAGTGTTTCTCTGGGAGAAGTCTTGGGCCTTTTACATTTCTTGCCTTCCTACTCCTTATTCCCTGACCTATAATCTTTAATCCAGTGACACTTGTCTCCATGAACAATATATTATCTCTTGGATCTGGCCATGTTCTCTAGTTGGCTCCCATGCGTGGAAGATTCTCTCTTTACAACTCTACCAAATGAATTACTGGTTTCCTTCAAGTCTCAAATTAATGTCTTTTTTTTTTTGCCTTCTTAATTTTAGAGCTTTACTTTTGTTAATTAGTTCCTATTTATCTAGGATATAGCTTGTGTCTTGTTCATTCATTTCAGTCATGTCTAACTCTTTGTGACACCATTTGGGGTTTTCTTGACAAAAGTACTAGAGTGGTTTTCCATTTCCTTCCTCAATTCATTTCACAGATGAGAAAAATCTAAGGCAAACTTACCAAGGGTCATACAACTAGTAAGTATCTGAATCTAAATTTGAACTCAAGTTTTCTGACTCCAGGCCTAGTACTATATCCATTAATGCTACCTAGTTGCCATATAATTTGCCTTGTATAAATTTGTATAAATTTTTGTATAAAATTCTATATTGCCTCTCCTATTACATTATAAACTCCTTGAGGGTAGGGCCTGTCTTATCTTTTGTTGTAGCCTTAGCACTAAGCAATATCTAGCACATAGTAGACAATTAATGTTTATTGATTGAGTGATTAATCAGACAGAGAAACTAGACTTTTCTCCTTCAGTCTTTCAGTCTACCAACACAACAAGTACTTATCAATAGCTTACTAAGGAGGCAAATGATAATGTAAATAGAGAGCCAGCCTGGAAGTCAAGAGGATCTGGATTCACATCTTGTCTTTGACATCGTGACACTTGTATGACCTGAGCAAAACACTTAACCTCTTAATTCTCTGGGCAGCACTTTAAGCCTATAACTTTTAGAGAAAGTGCCAAAGCATATTGGTAGAAGTTTCCTTCATCTAGTAGTTCCTGATATCAGTGAAATCATGAGTCCAATTCTACAGTAATAAAAGTGGTATTGTGGGAAGAATGCTGAGTTTGAAGTCATTACGTGGGTTCCACTGCTGTGTATGTTATTTACTACCTATAGAAGCCCTCTTTCACGATGCTGTGTGTGTGTGTTCATTTTTGTTTTGGTTGGGGTGACAGGAGAAAGATTCATAGAGTTTAAAATATGATTAACTTAGTGGATATGATAAAGTATCTGTCACCCATTTGTGTATGGGGACAGAGAATGGTTCTAGGTATTGATTGCCTCATGTTATTTATATTACTATTATATCTTAATTAAATAATTTTGTTATTGTATTTTTGTGATTGATCTTGTCTATAAATACAGAATTTCATTGTTGAGGAATATTGCCATGATTAGCAAAAATAATTATCCTCAAATAGCCTATATTGAATCTGAAAAAAGTAATAAGGGACTTTAGGATTAGCATTTTCAAGGGCTTGTGTTGATTAATATTTCTTATAAATTTCATAAGTTCATAGATATAGAGGTTGAAAGAGATTTCAGAAACAATAAGATCATAGATTTGAATTAGTAGTTATCTTTGTTATTTAGTTGATTCAATCATGTCTGATTCTTTGTCACCCCATTTGGGATTTTCTTGGCAAACATACTGAAGTATTTTTCCATTTCCTTCTCCAGTTTATTTTACAGATGAGAAAACTAAGGCAGAGTAAAATGACTTTCCCAGGATTATACAGCTAGTAAATATCTGAGGCTGGATTTGAACTCAGGAAGAGATGTCTTCCTGATGACAGTTTGGACCCTCTCTCTAAGTGTCACCTAGTTGGAATGGATCTTACAAGAAATCTAAATCAACTCTCATTTAACAGATAATAAAACTGAAGCTGAGAGAGGTTCATACAAGTGACAAAGGCAGGATTAGAATTTGGGGCTTCTGATTCTAAATTCAGTAATATTTCCACTGTTCCAGTCTTTAGAGTATTCTGCTTAAAGAAATTACTTAGAAAGAAGGTATGTGAGAACAATTAGAGTCAGAAGGCAGAGGAATTTAAGTGATAGGGCTACAATTGGTGTGGGGATATGTGGATATGGCATCCTAGAACCTAGAAGTTGAAGAGTGATTGAGATAAATGGGTATGTGAGAAGATTTGCAACAGAAGGGTTCATGCAGTGGGTCCAACCTGAATCTTGAAATATTTCAGAAAAGAGTATGATCCATGCACAGGGGATAGACTACATAAATCAATGGAAAGAACAAGACAATATTAGGGAACAGTTATGGGTTCATTTTGGCTAGAAAGATTTATTGAAACTGAAAGATATAACAGAAGAACTCAAATGATGGTCTAAAGGGTTGTATTTTATTTTGAGAAGACATTAGAGATTTTTGAGGTAGGGGTTTGATTTCCTTCAATTCTAAGCTAAAAATCCCAACTTCTGTGAGAAGACTTTAAATCCTCCTTAATCTTACTATGTTTCTTCTGAGATTGTCCCACCTCCAATTTATTCAGTATATTATCTTGTTTGCAATTGTTATCTCCTAATTAGACTGTAACCTCCTTGAACACAGTGACTTTTCAATCCATTTCATCTCTGTATATATGGCAAATCACTACAGTATCTCTACCAAGAAAACCTCAGATGGGGTCATGAAGAGTCAAATGTGACTGAAACAACTTAGCAACTATCTATATATTTGTATCTATCATTCATTGGTTCATTCAATCATTCATCATCTATCATTTATATTCCTTCCTTCCTTCCTTCCTTCCTTCCTTCCTTCCTTCCTTTCATCCTCCAGTCTTCCTATGTTACCTTTCTCAGTATCATTAGTGCTTAGTCATCTACCATTAGTACATAGTATGTACTAAATAAATGTTTGTTGATTGACTATCCAGTAAAGCATCAGAGTGACAATTAAGCATTGTTTTGGCAGCCATGTAAAGAACAAATTGGAGGAGACAGGAGGGAGCGAAGAAAGCTAAACTCTGGGAAGATAGAAACTATTATTTTTTTCAACTTCAATCCCCATTATTTAGCCCAGGGCCTAGCACATACTAAATCCTATGTATATCTTGGTGAATTGAATTGAATTGAAGACAAGTTTTTCTGATGATTTCGTTTACTGTAGCCCTGAGGATAGCAGTATCACCAACCTTCCAGTTTTCCTTCCTGGGTCTTCCTCCCCTCCCTACCTCCTCTCTAAGCTGGTAATTAAAAGTATCAAAGTAAAGTACTTCTGTCTCATTACATGTCCTGTTTATGTGACTCTAATATGCTTAGAGATGATTTGGAGGGCTGAGGAATCAGAAAAGGAGGCTTACTAAAGTCCAGTCCAGCTCCCGGTGTTCCAGAGATAAGAGCTTTGAGTCCAAGCTGTGAATTAATTCCACAGCAAACCAATAATGTGTTAATGTGGGTGAGGAATTAAAAATAACAGAGATACTGCACATTTCAGTGATTAATTAGCTGTACTAGTTAATTTTGCTGCTTGTGGATACAAATTACGGTTCTTAATAGTGGAATCATTTCCTATTGGTTACTGACTTGCCATAACTGGGATGTTTTGCCATAATCATCACTCACGTTTCACTGGGAAAGTACAGACATCCAACTGTCTCATTTATGCATTACAGTAAGGTTTCATTTGGTTAGCACTCTATGAACCTTATTAAACTCCCTTGCAAAATGTTCTAGCATTACTAAAAAGCCCCTTCTCAAATACATTGTCAAGTATATCCCCCTGGAGGAAAGCAGTTCAGGGAATGATTAGGAAATGGGGACTGGGGTTGGTATTCACTGGAATGCTAATTGAAGGCATGGTACCTGCAGGGCCAAGACTTGTAACACCTGGACAGAAGGCATGGGTGGATGCTAGCAGTGAATCATGACACAGTGGAATAGAATATGGTAATTGGAATCCAAAGACCTGGGTTCCAATCATTCTTGCTATTTCCTGGCTATGTGGCTTTGGAAAAGTCCTTGACCTCTCTGGACCTCAATAAAATACATTATGAAATAGCATTTTCTTCCTCAGAGTTTCCTAGGAAGTTTTGTTTGGAATTCTCCTTTATTATCATCCTATCCTACCTTGGATTATACCTCCTATCCCTCTGTCCACATAGGGAAACTTACACTTAATCTATGGGTGTTCTGTCCAAAGGAACATAACTTTGTGGAAATCTTGCAAGCTTTCTTAGTATTTACAAGCTAGATTTCTTTTTTAAAGATCATGTTTTAAACCCAAATCACTCTGGCTCTCATTGATTATCCAACAATAAATCCCAGCTCAAGTCTCACTTTGTCATTGCTTGAGCCTGGGTTGTCTCAGACATAATGTAATTAGCATTTTTTTCTGTTTAGGTCAGAAAAACTGAGGGTCTTCCCCCCAGATTGATTTTTTTTAGATGTAAAAGAGATCATTCTTTGTCTCATTTCTTTCTTAGCTTTAATCATTGAAGTGATTGCCTTAGATAAGCAGAGACTTGGGAAAGACTTTAACTTTAAAAGATCAAGTTCTCCCACTGCATCTAGGGCAATCTCTAGTTTTCCTGATCCATATCTGCACTCAACTCAAGATAGCTCCCAAGAAGAAAGTGAGACTAGTGACTTTGCAGTCTCCTGGAATATACCCTCCTCACCCCTAAACACACTTAAATCCAATTCACTTGCAAATCATGAAGTCTCCTTACTGGTGTCATTCATTCTCTTCTAGAACAATGGACAAATAGCAGGAAGACCAACAATATATATTCTTATAAAGTATTCTTTAGGGATTTTTGAATTTTTAAAAATATTTTGATAATTATATTTCTATATAACCAGTTTTCTTCATAATCTTATCTACTTTATTTTATTCAAATAAATATATGTGTGTGTGTGTGTGTGTGTGTGTGTGTGTACTTGCAATATGTATATATACATGTATGTAGCCACTGACTACTTGGGTTCGGTTTTGCCTATGAGGAATCATTATTCAGACTCGGGAAAGCAAGGGTGGAAATAAAACAAAAATTTATTAAAAAGACTACTACACATAGGAAGGGCTAGGGATAAAGAGAGAGAGAGAGAGAGAGAGAGAGAGAAAGAGAGAGAGATAAAAAAACAGCCAAGCAGAGTTGGCGGAGTCATAGTTAGAGAAGATTGGGGCCCTGAACTTCTGTCCAACCCAGGTTTTTGTCTTGCCTCTCATCCAGAGGGCAAAAGGTTAACTCCCTTTCTCTTACTAGATTATGACATAGGTAGAGGATAAAGCCTAAGAAAATCAGGATACAAATTTTACATTAAACAATGAATCAATGGTACATCAAGAATGGGGGGAGGGGTCTCACCCCAAGCAGCTTTTAAGATTACAATTGTTTATGTTACAATTATAATTCTCTACTTCTAGTCAATTTACATCTCAAGAGTGGGTAGTAGTCAAAAACATCTTTACCCAAGTTCTATATTCACAATTCTCTTTCCCCTGCATCATTCCCCCCCCTCAAAAATGTATGCAGGACCAGATTCTTCTGGGCCTTTTAGAGTCTATTTGGAGATAAATGTATTACAGCAAGGACTTCATTGAGGTAGGATCCAGGGAATAATTGACTGACACTGCTAGCTGGCATTTGCAGAGGTTGGTCTTGGAGCTATACAGCTAAGAGAAGCAAAACTCAAGGAAAACTTGAGCAAGCAAAAACCAGAGATATTGTAACAGAAAAGGCAATTTAGCAGAGGTTCAATAATTAGTAAAAAAAACTAGAAGGTCTATAAGGGACAAGAATCATACTTTATAATCCTAAATCAGTAGCAAAATACCTTTTATAAGACTATGGTTTCCATGGGGTGGCTCAGTGGTGCATTGGATAGAGCACAGACCCTGGAGTCAGGAATACCTGAGTTCAAATCCAGCCTCAAACACTTAATAATTACCTAGCTGTGTGGCCTTGGGCAAGCCACTTAACCACATTGCCTTGCAAAAACTAAAACAAAACAAACAAACAAAAAAGAACATGGGTTCCAATAAAACACAGATCAAACAAAAGCTCAAAAACAGCATAAACAAATGTACTGAAAAGGCATTTCAAAACTGCACATGACCAAAAAGTAATTTGCAACAAAATTTTCCATTTTAGCTTTGGCCATGTTAAAGAATGAACAAAAATTCTAGTTGAAGAATGGATCTCTCCTTTAAAGCCATTAAATATACCAATAGGCATTATCCTGATCCACTGGCTCACCCTCATACTTAATCATGATGTACCTGGAATGATCATGGCAATTTGATATTACAGAGCAGAGAGGGACACAAGGACATGTTCCCTTCTGAAGTCATACAGACAATATTTTTCAACAGACCAGGTGAAGAAACTTTTAACAGAATCCTACCATAGTTGAGGCTAGGTCATTCTTTCAAAGGTCACTTACTCTATCAAACCCCATAGGGCCAAATGGCTTTATTGGCATATTGCCTTTCTACTTTATCATACCTGATATCAGGCAGATCAATGTGTTGTAATATAGCAATTACCTATAACCAGAGCTTCAGGTGACTTGAGCACTAAGGAGAACCAAGAATATGCCAGGCTGTAATTTGGTATAAGATATTCAGGGAAAAGAATCTTAATTCAATTGTTACTCATGTAGCTAAGGACAGTGCTGTAAGTGAAATGCAATAAACAGATTTTGAGATGTAAAAACAATAATCCTAATTCACACACACACACACACACACACACACACACACATATATATGTAATAAAATCAACTTTTTGCAATGAACCCATTTAGTTATTAACTGTTTAAAATAACTAAATATCTCTTTCTGACTAGGAGGTTGCCTATCATCTCCATACTTCTCACATAACAATTGGCTAGAGATTGCCACAGAGAAATCTCAAATCATCATCATTTTATCTTCCTCAGTTACATAGGTACTTTTCCCTCAAAGCAAATAACCACAATTTAGTCCCAGTTTACATCTCTCTCTCTCTCTCTCTCTCTCTCTCTCTCTCTCTCTCTCTCTCTCTATATATATATATATATATATATATATATATATATATATATATATATAGCTAGAAGCTTCTGTATATAAACCAAACTACTACTAGCCATCTTCAGAATACAAAGTATTACTTTCAGAATTCTTTAAAACCATTGGAACATCTTAGGTAACTTTAAATTTCTAACATGTGTTATTGATTCCAATGCAACTAAACAATAGTAAAAACAACCAGACATTCAAGTCAATTAACAACATGAGTTATTAAATTTTACAAAATAATATTTCCATTATGTTATGCATGAATCCACAGATGTACCAGAAGGGGGCCATGATTTGTGATATTTCCCTTACTACTGCTTCAAAAACAATAACATGTTAATTCCAGGCTTTAACATTAAAGTATTCAAATAGCTTACATGTTCACAAGAGAACCATTGTTCATATTTCTTTGAAGTTACAAGATAATATTACATAACTGATATATACATATATATTCCCTTCCATAAACATATGATAGATGATATAACAAAGATTACAAACTTTCTTCCTTTACCCACAAAAGACCTTGTGAGATTGTTAACAATTATCAATTTAATATCAAAACAGATCAAATTACAAAATTTAGTACAATATCTCTTTCCCAAAAGAAATCAGTAAATTATATGATTCAGTATTCTCAAATTCTTTGATATACAATTTATCCCAATTATATTTTTCTTCTTAATAACACACAAATTCTCAAGACTTATTACAAAACTTACATGACTAAATTACTGTCAGTTAGTTTTTTTTCTTTAAAAAAAGGTGGTGACTTTTTTCCTGTCAAAGGCCTTCCTGCCCTCTTTTCAAAGTATCTTGAGGGCAGGGAGTTAGCTCACAGATGAGATCATTTCACAAACTTTGCCATTTACAAACTTGCAAATGGTATAAGGGGATAGGCTTAGATCTCAACTTCATTAATTCCTTAAAAGTAGGCACTTTCAAACAATTAAATTCAAAACCCAAACTAAAAGAAGTAACATTTAACTCAGGTAACTATTTCAGATCAGAATTAAACACACACACAGACACAGGAACAAACAACAAAAACAACTCTTTTGTATCAAATTTACCAAGGAGAGACTGATACCCTAGCTGGTACCAGATCTTAGAATATAGAAACATCTTCCCACCTCTCCAGGCCAGTAGAGAGAATTGAAATGCCCCATTGATGTTTAAACATGCACATATACACATATAACACATATGTTTATATTTTTTGAATGTACCAATTAAGACCAGTCAAAAAAATTATCAGAATTTCTTGAGGACCCTCTCATACATTATACACACATACACACACACACACACACACACACACACACACACACACACACATATTAAGATTTTGAAATCTCCAACCAACAGTTAAAATTGAATGCATTCTTAAGTATCCTTATAAGGTTCAAACACAGTTACTCTATTACAGCAGTATTAGTTATTAGCACAAGCTTAATTGAAAGATGAAATCTGAATTTCCTAGTCCCAGAAAAAGTTATCTTCCCGTTTTCTTTAATTGACCACAAGGTTTGTCAATGAAACTGCCCATTTCCCTTACCCTTCCCAAGGGTGAGACTTTCTTGACCCAGCTAAATGGGGCTTGGAATTGATAAATACATGTAGCCTAAGAAAAACCTGGTCATTGCCCAACTCCCCTTCACCAAACCAAGAAGAAGGCATGGGGTCTCCTGTTTTCTAAAACAAGTTTTTTTTTCTTTGGGGGAGGGGTCTTACATTTCCTGCAATGAAGCATGCATTCCATCTGAGACATAGGTTTGAGTTCAAAGTTCTAAAAAGGAAGATTTCACTTCCTCTCCCCTCCCTCTGTAGAGGGTGGGGGCAGCAGAGAATGAGAGAGCATTTCAAAGAGAGAAAGAGAGAAAGAGAAAGAGAGTACCACCCAAGGATAATTTCCAGGAGCTCAGATGTTTTGCTTTTGTCAAATCTAATTCTTCTAAGGAGCAAGCACACAACTGGGGGAGGAGTATCAATACTGGACTTTCCCCCATATATTTCCCCCATATAATTCTTTATCAATTTATAGGTATGTAAACATGACAATTGGACATATACCAAATTTCCTTCCTTAACAATCCTCACTCACAGTGGGGTATCAACCAAACACACCTCAGAACTGCCATTCCTCTGGTCAGTCTGAAAACAGGACAGGCCCACACCAGGACTACTGTGAAACACCACATGGACTCAGCTTAACTGACAACCCAGAAGGAGGGCTAGAGGTCCAATAATTTTCCTACTTTTCTAAGAATCTAAGATCTAATAAAAAGGGGTATGCTCTCCTAGCTGGCTCACCAAATATGTAGCCACTGGCTACTTGGGTTCAGCTCTGCCTATGAGGAATCCTTATTCAGACTCAGGAAAGCATAGGTGGAAATAAAAACAAAAGAATTATTAAAAAGGTTATTACACATGGGGGGAGGGGAGAGAGAGAGAGAGAGAGAGAGAGAGAGAGAGAGAGAGAGAGAGAGAGAGAAAAGAACAGCCAAGCAGAGTTGGCTGGGCTATAATCAGAGAAGACTGGGGCCCTGAACTTCTGTCCAACCCAGGTTTTTATGTCTTGTCTCTCATCCAGAGGGCAAAAGGTGAACTCTCTTTCTCTTACTGTACCAGGAATTAGGTAGAGGGTAAAGCCTAAGGAATCAGAATACAAATTTTACATTAAACAGTGAATCAATGGTACATCAAGAATGGGGGAGGGGGGATCTCCACCCCAGGCAGCTTTTAAGATTACAATTGTTTCTGTTACAATTATAATTCTCTACTTCTTGTCAATTTACATCTCAAGAGTGGTGGCAGTCAAAAACATTTCCACCCAAGTTCTACCTTCAAAATTCTCTTGCCCCTGCATCATGTATTTGTATATATGTAGATAGATAGATAGATAGATAGATACATACATACATACATACATACATACATACATACATAGATACATAGATGATAGATTCTTAGAAGGTTTTCACAGATGTCACCTGACTGCCAAAAAGATTCATAACCGAAAAGAAACTCTCATAACCCGGTAAGAAACTCTTTCTGACTTAGAAGGAACATAGATTTAGAGCTGAAGTTGATCTCAGAAATCAAAACCCCTCTTTCTACAGATGAGAAAATTAATATCCATGGAGATTAAGTGACTTGTCCAAATTCAAAGAAGTAGTAAGTAATCATCAAATGTGAGATTTGAGCATAACTGTTCTAAGACAGGGGAGTATCTGTTTGCATTTTCAAAACATGGTAAAGTACCTTTGCATACTGTAGGTACTTAATATATATTAACTGAATGGAATTAAACATATTTTTATCCTCCGCAGTAAAATGTAACATTTTTTTGTGAACCTAGACTTTAGAAATATTTATAATTGTCAAAATCTTTGTATACATAGCACTGGCCATAGTCTAGCACTTGTTCAGCTGTGTCAGTTATGTCTGACTATCACCTCTTGGCAAATAGAGTGGAGTGGCTTGTTATTCCTTTTCTAGCTTATTTTACGGATGGGGAAATGGAGGGAAATCAAATTAATTGACTTGTCCAGGATCAGATAATTGGTAAATGTCTGAGGGACCAGATTTTAACTCAGGAAGAAGAGTCTTTCTGTCTCCCAAGTCTGCTACTCTCTCCACTGCATCACCCACAGGCCCATAGTAAGCATTTAATAAATGCTTGTTTTTTGCCATTGTCCTTAAAAAATAGGCTTTCTCAATTTACTTCTCTCAAGTACCTAATAGGAAGAATTTTGGAAAAGACTGAGGACCATTTCTCTCCTCCTCTGTCTAAATCTTTTCTTAGTCTATATCCTAGCTCCTTTGTTAGCTGAAGTGAATGTCATCAGGGATCTGGAATGATAGAATCTTAGTTTGGGGAAGGACCTCAGAGGTCATCTCTTTCAACTTATATCTGAAGCAGAAATACTTTCTACAACATCCTATATGAATTGCCATAGAACCTCAGACTAAAGATATCAAGAAATCAGAAACTTGCTCCCTTCTGAAGTAGTACATTCCACTTCTGCATAGCTCCTAGTGATCCATTGCTCCTAGTTCTCTTCTCTAGGGCCAAGAGGTAAAAGACTAATTCCTCATTCACATGACAGTCATCTATCTCTTTTTAGAGAATAAATGGCTCTGCCTCCAGGAAGGGATTTTCATATCTTAAGGGGATAGATTTTAAGATAACTCAAGGTCTTGTCTAAGGTCTTATCTTGAAATCATACCATCACTATAATAGGTAACCTGGCCAATCTCTCCTGGGTTAGAGAATAGATTTTGGATTTGCACTTTAGAACTGATATAACACTTGCAGGGTCATCTAACCATGGGACTTCAAAATGTGTGAGGGTTGATTTCACATCTAACCAGGAATTCCAGTATTCCTATTAGTGGTCCCATGCAACCTCTGCCTGAAGACTTCTAGAGGTGGGAGATCTCTTAAGGTAGCTTATTTGATTTTGGATATCTCTAATTGGGAGAAAATTTTCTGCTGTCAGCTCTAAATCTGTTTCCCTGAAATTTCTACCCATGGCTTTTTTGTTATGTTCTCTGGGCCCAAGCTGAACGAGTTAGACTTTCTCCCACACAATCTTTTTTTATTATTTAGAAATTCAAAGATCATTATATTTGTGATCCATTTTATTTTTTAATTTATTTTTTTAAAATTTTCATGCATTTGTACATGCTTATTTACAAGTTACAAAATTTTCCTCCACCTTTCCTTCCCCCCTCCCCTCCCCCCATGGGGAACAGTTAGGTTAGCATTTTACATACATATTTTATTAAACATATTTACAAATTAGTAACTTTTGGCATGAGATCTCCCACATAATTCAATGACTGAAGATAGTCATCATGTCTCCTCTAATCTCTTAATTTCAAATTTCCAGAATGGAATGTTTTGCAAATTAGGACAACATTGTGTGGGACAAATGCCACTTAAATAAATTTCAGAGATCTCTCAAGGTATGAAAAGAAGGCTTTATTGCTTTCTCGAGAAATGGACCACAATCAATTAGAGAGATTGAGACAAAAGCAAAAGGCCCAAGAATCACATTTATCCTAACTCAATTTATGCCCCCCACTGACCCACCCTTGTTAATGAGGAATGTGGTTTTACAATCTAGACCTGCAAACTAATCTAGGGAAAAGAGTATAAAATTCAAACTGAAACCCGATTGTCTCTTTAGCCCTAGGAATTGAATGATTCTCTGGACATCAACAGATAATGTGAGGTCAGTTGACTCTTCAACCATATCCCAGAAGTTTGCTTTGTTAAGGGAAGGTGGGCACATAGTTAACAAAATTCAATCTATAATATTTTACTGAAGAAATGTCAAACTTTATCCCACTCAACAGTAACTCCATTTATTAAAAGCCCTTTGCTTTCCTGGGTGAATTTAGAAATATCTCTTCCCTTTGTTGAAGGCAGGAATTAAGGGAAGAAGGAGAAGAAGGATGGAGAGACACTAATCACCATATTGGAACCTTAGGGAGATTCGTTTTTGGCTACAGATCAAACCTACAATCTATTTTTTCAACAAGGCAAATTTTGGCTCCTGTTGGAATACAATTTATAGAGACAGCTAATGAAACAAGCCTATTCAAGATTTGAAGTTGTGTCAGATACTTTGAGGATGTAGTATTGATTTTGCATGGAATTCATGGAATCAGGCTTACATTTAGAGCTGTTTAGAGATCTTAGAGGTCACATCATTCAACCTCCTCATTAACAGTAGAGGAGACTGAGGCTCAGAAAGTCTAAGTGAATCTTCTATGGTACAGAGGCAGTAAATGTCAGAGGCAGGATTTGAACCCAGTTCTTCTGACTCTAGAGTGAATGCTTTTCCCACTAGACTATCTTGGGCAAATGACTTCCTGTCTCTGGGCTTCAGGTTTTATCTCTGAAATAAGTGTTGGATTAGAAATTGTTACTTTTCCTTCCAGCTCAGCACACTATGATCTGTGTCCTCTCTTAAGTTTTGAGTCTATATCTAATGTCAACTTAAAGAAAGCAGATCTTTCTGTTCTGAAAAAATGAATTCCACATCATTCTTCTCCAATTTGTGAAGATCAACTTTTCCATCATTTTCATCATCCATATTATTAGCAAAACTAGAACCTGTGGTGAAGGGTGCAAATATAGATGGATGGTGACAATTTCTCAAAAAGACAATGTGTTGACCTGTTCCTAAGGCTAATCTAAAATGTTATAGTTGGGCAAGGTTAATGGAAAAAATCCATCCTATCTGATCTTTGGGAGTGTAGATAGAGCCCATGAACTCTGACCAATGACTCAAACTCTCAGGCAGGCAGTGCAAGCTCTGAAGAGGCAAGTTCCACCCTAAGGCATTCCTCTCTCTCACTGTGGTAGACCCAGTGACGGTCATGCTCCATTTCTGTATTTGCCTCTACTGCAGGACAGATGCATGGATGATGAGGTAATCTCATGCCATTTATTCTTTTTAAAACTTAATGAGTATGGAGCTCAGAAGATCTCTCAATCACTAATTGTCAATATTTGGATAATCCACAACTCCCACAAACTCAGCTCTATGGAGAGACATTGATGTGGGCCAGTTATAGAAGGCATGAGTCACAGACTCCCTATTCATTACCTACTTCCCCAATTCTGTTACATGCTCACTACAGCACAGACTAAGACCTTAGCCTGACAAAACTATACATGAATTTTCCTATGTGTAATGGTGATATTGTAAGAGGAGCAGACTCAAGACTAAACCTTGTAAATGTCACAGCTATATCATACTTTCCAAATTCAACTAGCACTCAGTCCATTTACTTGGACCAGAGATGTTCAAAGTGAAGCCTGGGCGTCTCCAAGACTCTTTCATGGGAGCTATGAGGTTAAAGCTATCTTCAAAACAGTAATAAAATGTTTAAATTTTAAAAAGGAAAATGTCAATATATTCATATAAACAAAAGTTCTTTGAGGATTATCAATAATTTTTAAGAGTGTAAAGGAGTCTTAAGAACAAAAACGTTTTAGACTGCTGCCTTGCACTCTGTGCTTCCTCATTACCAAATATGGAACAGTTCACCTAAGAGATAGCTTGGCAACTTTTCTGTTAGGTGAATTAATTAAATAGTAGGGCAGAATAGAACACAATAGATCTGAAGTTAAAAAAGTCAAAGTTTTCTTTGATCACTTAATCTCACTTGACCTCAGTTTCCTTATGAGAAAAAAGAAGGGATTAGATGATATCCAATCAATCAATTAATCATAAATAAGCATTTTTATTAATGAATGAACAAAAGCATGTTACACATACGTATGCAGATACAGGTGCATCTACATATATATATATATATATGTGTGTGTGTGTGTGTGTGTGTGTGTACAGTTGCTTATACATGTGTGTATATGAGAAAACAATAAATATATAAATAAATATAGACATGTATGTTTATGTGTAGACATTTACATTACATATGTTATCACTAAACACTGAGCACAGTAATAGAAAATTAAGACGTTTCTTGCTCTCAAGGAGCTCACATTCTCTTAGAGGGAGAAAATACATGTAAACTGCCAGTCAGATGGAAAGGTTTCATGGTCCTTAGGGCATAGCACAAAAGCAGATGGTAGAGTATTTTTGTTGTTATCATCTCTGCTGATAGTCATATCTGTTTCTGATGCTAAACCACTTAATAGTGCCAAGGATATTGGCAAAGAGTTTTATTTTTCTGGGTCTTCCAAAGATGTAGCTGCTGAGGAGACAGGGGCTATAGCACCCAGAAAAAAACAGTTGCCAGAATACATTTCTAAAGAGATTGCTCTTTTTTTTACTAAGTGCCTACTATGTATAAGTCATTTGGTATAAAGAGAAAAAATAACCCCTGTCTACAAGTAGTTTGTATGCATACCACAGTACACAAGCTAGTTTATCCTTACAGGTAACATGTATTTTTAAGGGAAAATTAAGTCTAAAAATTTTGTATATGATTTCTTAAATTGATTTTCTCTCTACTTTCTCTCACACCAAACCTCATTACACAAAGTGTCAAGTCCTCAGTAAGTATCTAGAAGGGTTTGCTGCCTGGGTTCAGCAGTCTTATACTAGGTAGTGAGATGGATATTTGTGGGTACACAGGTTATTCTAACAGCCATGACACAAATCATTTCCAAGTAAACCGCCACCTGGACAGTCTCAGGAGCTGGCATGCCGCCCTGAAAGATAAGGTGCTCTGGAGTTCTTGGGAGCTGGACATCCCGTCCCACAGTCTAAGGGCACTAGACACAGCTGTGTTTTACCACCTCCCCACTAATATACCCCCTTATCCTGTAATGCAAGATGCTGCATGTACACCCCACTTGTAAACCCCCCAATTACCTCATTATCCTTTGTTCTACCATATATATATATATATATATATATATATATATATATATATATATATATATATAATTGATCTGGAGGCATAAGGCAGTAGTGGCTTGACTCCTTATTCTCATCTCCCCTCCAGGAGGGAGGTCACTGCTGTGGGCCCCAAGGTAAAACAAGCCACAACAGATATCCCTCTTCATCCCTTCTTTATCTTCATTATGTGTCTGATGGAGTCTCTGTATAGCTACCTAACATCTATGATGTTGGGAATTAGTAAGTGTTTCCAGTCCTTGGCCTCCAGTTTCTCAGAATGCTTGCTTTTGATAGTGTCATATGTCCTTCATTTGGTCACCTTCCCCTAGATATTGACGATGTGCCCCTGAACTTTTCTCTACATCACTTCTGGAGATCTTTCAAGACGCAGGGCTGATTGCTAAAGTCACAAGCAGAGATTTAATGGAAATAGCCATGGACTGGAAACTCCTCTAGCCTTGAATCTGTCACCAACTAGATGTAGATGTGTCATATCACCTTAGGGAAACTTTCCTCATAATTATTTTGGGAAGTAATTAGTGAAGCTCTGTTATACCCATTTTGTAGATAGAAAAGTCAGGTTCAGAGAGATGATATTTTAGAATGGATAGAGTACATTGTGTTGCATTTTGTTAAAACTTGAACTTGAATTCCAGGTCTGCTTTACTTTCAGCATCAGTTTGGATAATAATTTGCTTAATTCAAGTCTCAATTTTATATATGTAAGTAAGAAGAAGAGAGGGGAATGTTGTGATTCCCTAATCCCCTTTTATGTTGATTTGGTCCATAGAGGTTTTGGGTGAAATCACAAGGGGTTAATGCAGTATTACTATAACTAGGTATGCCTCTCTGATCCTAATCCCTTTATGAAATTCAAAAGATTCTCTGATTGAGACAAAAATAAAATAATTTTGATTAACTGAATATTTCTGTGGACTTCAAATAACTAATTGCTGAGGAACTTGAGGGTCAAGGAGGTTTGATTTTAAAAGTTACAAGCCAGTAGATGCCTATGAAGGAGACCTTTGCAAGGGAGAAAGAGAGAGAATTTCTTCCTCTTCACTTCTACATCATCCATATGCTTTTGAATGAGATCTACTGATACACAGGAACAGGAAACAGATACACTTGTCAAACAAACATAAACCCAGAAAGGCAGTCAATGGAGGGAAGAATCAGTTTAAAGGATCAGAACCCTGGACAGCAAAGAAGAAAGTCAGTTATGAAGAACAGAATCTGGGAATCAGACTCTAGGATTCAAGTATGAAAAGAAGAAGGACTTCTAGGTCTTGTAGTAGTAGGAACTATGCCTTTACCACAAGTAAATACTTAATATATGTTCTTTAAATTTGAACCAGCTTTTCCCGTAACTGCTACATGTATTTGTGAGGGAAAATGCTCCAGGTTTATAGGGAAAGTATTTTGTAGCTACTGTTTTTTAATTGTCATCTTAGTAAGTGACTTTGCTAAAAGCTAACTGTATCCATGGATTGATTATTAATAGGAAGCCCACTGATGGGGGAATAGGAAGCTATTTTATGAGACATACAAAGGCAGCTAGATGACATTGTGAGTAGTGTGGTAGATTTGGAATCAGGAAAACCTGACTGAAAATCCTTCCTCAGACATTTTAACTCTATGACCTTGCATAAGTCATTTAACTTTCTTCATATGCAAAATGGAGCTAATAACAGTATCTGTATCCCAGGACTACTGTAAAGACCAAAGGAGATATGATAAAAGCACTAGATTAATGTTATTTATTACTATTATAGCCCTTTAGAACCTGAGATAGATAGTATTACTTTATAAGGACCCAAACCATGAGTATGGGTATAGTTTGAGGGAATAAACAAGAGGGGGTTCTATATGTAAAATGAGGGGGTATATCATGTGAACTCTGAATCTTATGATGTCTCAGTTGGGACTTGAACTGAAATTTTCTAACAAGACAAGTATTTTTTTTTTTAGTTTTTGCAAGGCCACATGGTTAGGTAATTATTAAGTATCTGAGGCCAGATTTGAACTCAGGTGCTCCTGACTCCAAGGCCAGTGCTCTATCCATTGCACCACCTAGCCGCCCCAACAAGTACTTTTTCTGTGGGATAATACTATTAAATATCTCCCCTCTCATCACTAGAAATCACAGTGAGATAGAATCATCCCAACTATGCCATGTAATAACATTTCTTGTCTTTTAAACTGCACCTAAATGTGGATGATCCTATGGGTGATGCTAGGGTGATGCCTCATCTGTCTTCTCCAAGAAAAACAGAAGAGAAGTGACCTGAACCTTCAGACATTTTAACTCATGGCCTAATCTTAAGCTAGAATATGACCATCTGGTTCTGATTTGTTCCCAAAGCAATCACCAGAAAAATGACAAAGGAGTTAAAATTAGAAAAGAATGTATGAATTGTCTCATTCAATCTTTTACTTTATATATGGGTAAACTGAGGCACAGAGATGTTATGATTTGCTCAAAGATCCATAGCTATTAAGTGACAGAACTAGAATTCAAATTCAGGACCTCTTTGAACTATACTAGGTTGTCTATAAAACAAAGGTAGTGGGGTGTCACAGTGGATAAAATGCTGAACCTAGAGGCAAGAAGACCTGAGTTCTAATCATGCTTCAGATTTATATTGGCTATGTGACTCTAGCTAAGTTTCTAAACTGTTAACCTACCTTAACTTCCTCAATTGTAAAATGGAAAATAGCATTAATACCTATATCTCAAGGCTGTTGTGAAGATCAAATGAGGTAATATTTGTAAAGTGCTTAACACAGTAGGCATGTAACCAAAGCTTGTCTTCCTTTCTATAAATTGTCTATTTCCAGGGCTCCTGAATCCAGGTTTTGCTTCCTAATGTTTTCTTTTCTAGATCAGCAGCAGTCAATTACTTATTCTGGAAGAAATGAACACTAAACATGGCAATATCTGTTCCCTGGGTGGGAAACCTAATGGAGACTCTGTAGCATAACTGTGAGAGCAAATAAATATATCTAGTGAGTTTCCTATGGTCACTTCTCTTTTCCAATTCCATTAGTGATCAATGGCCCTTTGGTTAAATGGAGAGAGCCTGGACCATTCACCGATCAGCAACAAGGAACATGGATATCTTTCTAAGTCCTTGTAGCTTCTTATTGATAGCCCCAGCTGTGAAGTGATTTATGGAATAGCATGAACTTTTAATTCTAAGAATAGATGGGTAGGGATCATAACAGAACACAGAAGCACAGAGTGCCAGAGTTAGAAGGGATCATAAAACACAAAGTGTTTGAAAGTAGAACACATAACGTTAGAGTTGGATTAGACCTCTGACAACATCTACCTGATATTCCTCATATGACAGATCAGTAAAATTGAGGCCTAGAGAGGGAAAATAATTAAAATCACAGAATCAGTATCCTAGAATTATTAGAATTTAAGCAGGAAGGACCTTTAAAGATCATCTAGTTCTACTCCCCTACTTTACAAATGAGAAAACTGAGAGCAAGTCACAATGTTGGTACATGACAGTACTAGGATTCACAGCTAAGTCTCTTGACTCCATGATCTCTGATTTTTCTACCATACCACATGGTCATATGAGTATTTGGAGGAGGGGCATTATGTATCTAAATTATTTTTGTATAGAAGTATTTAATTGTGAGTATTTTGAGTTAGTGAATGTAATTTTTTGTCTGTTATTGAATTTGGCTATAATGTATATATTTTTGTACTTGTACCTGAAAGCATGACAAAGTAGATTTGGAGTAAGACGCAGATTTGTGTCCCAACTCCATTGTTTACCATAAATTATATCAATTAGCCACTCAGAGTCTGTTTCCTCACCTATAAAAAAAAGGATAATAACACATATGTGTTTTATAGCACTATAGATATGTTAATTATTATTATTATTATTATGGTTTGGACTTAAGATTTCAACCTTGTAGAGGAACTCCAGAGAGCAAAGGCCTCCTACCATTGCAGATCAGCAATATTCCAGCATTTCTAGTCTTAAAAAAAAGACCTAGGGCATTCTGAGGCTAGTATGTTTCAGTCAGAACTCAAAGTTTGGACTTTCTGACTCTGAGGCTGGTTCTCTAATTCACTGTTTCTGTGTTGCTTCACAGTGTTATTTTACTTGTTTATAATATCTATGGTTCTATATATATATATATATACATAATACATAATAGATATCTATACATATAAATGTATGCATGTATATGTGTGTGTGTTTGTGTGTGTGTGTATAAAGTATAAAATCTGCCTCTTGTTGGTAATAGAGTATATATCTTAACAGATTTTTCTGTGAGTGCTTTTGCAATTGCGTCTGTATTCATGTGCATGCTCTCTATATGCTTTATGTGCCTTCATTTCAAGGGTGTCTCTAACTCAAGCAATGTCATTTACATGCACAGCATAGGGCTGTGGTCATTGCATTAGGAGAAAGGTCTCATTTTTATAGGAGCAAATTAACTCATTTTTAAAGGTGTTTAAAACACCCAGATTCACTTAGTCTCCAAACATTTAGAACAAACGAGAGGCCAGAGGCCAGATGCTCTGGCTTCTTGGACAGATAGTCTGAAGTTGAGAACAGCACAAGAATGATAGCGTCTATCCAGAAGGAGCAATTCTCTCCCAGATAAAGAAGCAGCTGAGGGGAAGCTAAGGAAGATTAAAGAAGGTGGGGGTGTAAAGGGAGAAGGTATTGGAAAATTCAAGGGAGTGGTATCTAAAGTACTGAAAATGGTTTATAGATGCAATGGGCAGAAGGCAGTCTATAGACTGGATAGTTACCCTGGGATTCTTGGTTCCCTTCAACATTTATGACCAAGGTGGTGGCTCCAAACAGAATATTCTAATATTAGTGTAGAAAGGGACCTGAGGGCTCATCTAGTTCACTTTGCACTAATGAAGAAACTGAGGCCCAAGGAAGGTATTGACTGAAGTCCCATGATGTCTTAGTCCAGAGCTGCTTCTAACATACCACATTGCTTTTATCTAAATGCTTAATTTAATTTGATGTATTTTATAGTAAAGCCTATTCAAGCTCCAGGATGCCTGTTCCTTGCTGAGAGACTATGCCATAATCCATCCCTGCAGTCCAATCATAGCTTTCTCTATGTCTATATCTATGTCTGCTTTTCCCCATATCTCTCCCCTCCCCTTAAGTCTTCTCTCTATCTGTCTTTATCCATTCCTCTTGCTCTCTGGGTTCCAGTCTCTCTTTCTTTCATCTCTCATTTCTATTTCTTTGTATGTCTGACTCTCTCACACACTCAAGAACACACAGTCATGTTTGCCATTTCTGTACCTATCTCATTGATTATTTTTCTATGAATTTATGTTTTAATTTCTGTCTTTTTACATTTGTCTCTTTCTGTCTCCACTTTTCTTTCATTTCCTCAAAGAATCTCTTTCTCTGCATATCTTTCTCTGACTGTTTTATTTTGTTGTCTTGTCTCTTTTTTTTGTTTTTCCCTCTATTTGTCTCACTCTGAATATATCTACCTTTGTGTCTGCATGTCTCTCTGTGTCTCTGTTTCTGTCTTTGCCTCTCCCCTTCCCATCAGACAATTTGCCATTTTCATGGAAGACATCAGAACCTATAGCCCCATTTCTGTAATTTCTGTTACTGCCATTCTCTTTGCTAATTGAAACTTTCCTTTTGTTTAATTTAATTTCATTTTAAAATTTTATTTTATTTTTCCAATTACATGCAAAAGTAGTCTTCAACGTTCATCTGTTTCCAAGTTTATGAGTTCCACATTTTTGTCTACCACCCTCTCTTCCCTACCCCCTTTCCATGGCAGTGAATAGTCTGGTAAAATTTGTATATGTACAATTGTGTTTAACATAATTCCATATCGGTCATGTTGTAAAAGAATAATTAGAAGGGGAAAAAACAATTAGGTATTTTCTTTTCAAGGCACCCATTCTTCACATCTCATTCTTATCCTTTGCCTTTCCTCATCAGTAGGCACTGACCATGCCTACTGACCATCCATGGCAGTAAAGCAGACAGCACCCTCCCCCATCCCCTTTTGGTTTTGATCCTTGTATGATATGATTTGGGGGCAATAGTTTCCTCGAGTTTTACAGTGGTTGATGTAAGATTTGGTCTCTCCCTATTATATCCAGGATGTTCATAATCCATCTAATCCAGATAAGGATCCACTTCATTTTCAATGATCACTGCAGCTCCAATTCCCACAGAAATTTTTATAGGAAAAAATATTTTTCATACCAAGGGACAAAAAAGTACAAAATCAACTGTAATTATTTACTACTTTATAGGTTTTCAAGTGCCAGAGTAACAGGTAGTCACTCCCAACTCAAGATTAGAGGTTTTGGGGAGTTAGAAAGTATGTTTTATCTAATTGAACATAGAGATGAGGAAATGAAGATATAAAATAGAGAAGGAAGTTACTAATGGTGATATAAGTATAAATTGGGAATTATATTGGACTTTAATTCTGGACCTCAGGCAGAGCCTAGATGGCAACATGAAGCTAGCATGCTCCTGGAGCTATTCCCTAAACAATGTTAATTGAAGCCTTTACACAGACATTAAAGCTACAGATCCCACCAAAAGAAGACAAGATCAAAACAAGATTTCAACTATAGATATTGTAGAGGATCTTCAGTGAAGATCTGTCTCTTAGGGAAAAGGTGAAGTAAAGCCCAGTTAGATGCCGGAGGCTTTGAGCCACAGTGCAGTTCATGCCCAGAAGCTAGAAAACAGCACAGGTCCTAGTGGTTAGATAACAAGTCAGCAGTGAGGGTCCCAACCCCAAACAAAGTCTGAACATTGGAAACACTGGGACAAAGACAGGCCTGGGTTAGGACAAACCACTGTATAGGCAGACCCAGGACATAAAGGAGGAAACAAACCTTTGGCAAAGAATTGGAAATTGAGAGGATGTCTATCAATTGGGGAATGGATGAATACATTTTGGTATATGTGTGTGTTGGAACAGGATTGTGCTATACAAAATCATGAAGGATAGGACTTCAGAAAAGCGTGGAAAGTTTTGAGTAAATTGATTATGAGAGAGATAGGCAGGACCAGAAGAACATTATATACTTTAACAACAACATGGGGTGATGATCAACCTTGATGGACTTGCTCATTCCATTAGTGCAGTAATCAGGAACAATTTTAAGGGATCTATGTGGAACTTAAATAAAGACCAAAGCTTATGATCCTTAATTTTTAAAAATTGTCTTATGTATTATGTAATTTTGCTAACTCTAACATTTTCTTTCTTCCTCTTGGATTCTTCTCTCACAGCACATTCAATTTCAATCTGTGCTTAATATGGATACAAATATAAAGTCTATATCAGATTGCCTCCTGTTGGGGGTAGGAGGGAGGGAAGGGAGGGAAGGAGGGAGGAGAAAAATTGTAGAACTCAAAACCTTAAAAAAAATTGGTAGAAACTACCATTGAATGTAATCAGTAAACAAATAAAATATTTAATAAAAAATAAATAAAATTAAAAAACCTTGGGTATATACTCCCTATATCCTAGAAGCAGAGCTTAAACAAACAAAATGAGCAAAAAAAAATCTTTTAAAAGAGTGCTACCATAGAAAGCTATTATACAGAGAGAGATAATATAAATGTCACCTCAGAAGAAGAAAGCAGTGAAAAATTTCCTACGTGGGAAGTCTCAGAGGAGTCTATGAATTGCATTCAAATTCAAAACCTCAGAGAAGAATTTAATAAAGAATTTAAAAACAAAAGGAGAAAGGAAGAAGAAAAAAATGGAAAAAAGACATGAGAGCCATGCAGGAAAATTATGAAAAATTGAACAAAGAAATCAACTCCTTTAAAAGTAAAAAATAATCAGCTGAAAAAAGAATGTAATTCTTTAAAACATAAAACTGACCAACTGAAAAAGGAATGCAATTCATCTAAAACTCAAAATGATCAAATGGAAAAGAAAAGGAACTCAGCTAAAAGTAAAATTAACCAATTAGAACAGAAAACACAAAAGCTAACTGGAGAAAATAAAACCCTAAAAATTAGAATTGGAAAAATAGAAACCAATGAATCTATGAAACACCAAGATTACACTAGTCAAACTAAAAATGCTGAAAAAAAATTGAAAAAAGCATAAAGTACCTTTTAGGAAAAACAAACGACCTGGAAAAATAGATCCAGGGGAGATAATTTATGAATTATTGGAAACCTGAAAGCCTAGATCAAAAATAGAGCCTGGAAAATATCTTTCAGAAAATTATCAGGGAAAACTGTTCAAATCAGCTAGATCAAGAGGACAAAATAGCCACTGAAAGAATATACAGAACTCCTACAGAAAGAGACCCCAGGAGAAAAACCCCAAGAACTATCATAGCCAAATTTCAGAATTCTCAGATGAAGGAGAAAGTACTGCAGGCAGTCAAAAAGAAGCAATTTGAATACAAAGAAAGCACAATTCAATTTACACAGGACTTACCAGATTCAACATTGAAGGATTGGAGGACCTGCAATATGATATTTTGGAGGGAAAAGGACCTTGGATTACTACCAAAAATTAACTACCCTACAAAATTCAGCATATTCTGTCAGAGGAAAATATGGATGTTCAACAAAATAGAGGGCTTCCATAATTTCCTTATAAAAAGACTAGAACTGAACAGATAATTCAATCTTCAAATACAAGAGACAAGATATGCATGAAAAGGTAAATGGAAAAAGGAAAGAAACAAAGCAAATTTTAGCCAAGAACATTAAATTGTGTACAGTTCTACAAAGGAAGATAACTTTTGAGAATTGTATTTTTCTTAGGATAGTTAAAGGGTTGAATATAGGGAATTGTTGAAGAGATTGCATTTAGAGGATATGGTTATGGTTGGGTCTTGTCCTATTGAATAAGACCAAAATGACATGGCTATGTATGAGACAAATTACACAGCATTGACTGTGACTGATCAAATCAGTACAAGCTCAGAATGCTCAACTACAAGTCACACACAAATAGCCCAGGTGAAAAGCTGGGGTGTTTAAACTTATTTGTCTCATGTTTCCTTTGACTTACTTTAGTTCTATCTTGTCATAGAACTCAACTGGGTGATCCTGTCCCAGGGTCTCCCATTCCTTACAATCAATTGTAAAATTGTTAAGAGAGACCTTCAGAGTGCATAGAGTACTTGGAGGCTTGATATTTAGTTACATCAGAAATGACTTTAATTTACAAGATCCTTAGAAGTTTGTTATACCATAGGGACAGAGGGTGGGAACTTATTTAATAGGGTAGGACATAAACAGATTAGGAAATGATATTATCTTAATCCATTGGGGAGCTAAAGGGGGGAGTGTGGGAGAGAGTATGCTTGGGGGAGGGGTATAAATGGTTCTTGAAATAATTGGACTTTACATGATGCTTTGCCTCATGAGGATTATGTATCCAATGAAGATACTTGAAAAGGGGTAAGGTATAAAGTGATTATAATCTTGAAAAGTATATTTCTAATGATACAGAAGTGGGGAGGGTACTTAGTGACTATGAGGTATGTTGCTTATCAATCAATCAAGTAATCAGGAAATCACCTTTGATTATTCTTTTATTGTTAGTTTTTTGAGTTTATCAAGAAAGCAAGCAATCAATCAACCTTTGATTGGTTGTACTTTGATTGATGGTTCTTTGAAAACAATGAAAACATAAAAAGAAGGAGAAGGCTAGGCATTATTTGATAAATTTGATAAATAACACCAGACCTATGATAGTAGGGGGAAAGAAGGGAAGGCATGAACACCACGTAAATACTATTCAATAGATTTGGTTTAGAGAGAGAATAAAATACATTTCCAATTGAGTTTAAAAATCTATACTACTTTAGAGGGAAGTGGGGAGGCGCAGGGAGTAAACTGAAATTTTAAATTTTAAAGAAAAGCTAAAGGCGAAAGGGAGCAAAAATTTGTGAAGAAGAATAAGAGGAAAGAGAAAAGTACAAACAGGGAAAGATGATGTAGAGAGAACAAAAGAATTAATAATCTTAACTGTATATGTGAATGGGATAAACTCTCCCACAAAACATAAGAAAATAACAGAATGGATTAAAAACCAGAATCCTACAATAAATTGTTTACAAGAAACAAATTTGAAGCAGAGTGATACACACAAGATAAAGGTAAAAGTGGAGCAAAATATATTATACTTCAGCTGAAATAAAAGAAAAAAATATCAGGGTTAGGGATCCTGATCTCAGACAAAGCAAAAGCAAAATAGTTCTCATTAAAAAAAAGGATAAGGAAGGACAGCTAGGTGATGAAGTGGGTAAAGCATCAGTCCTGGAATCAGGAGGATCTGAGTTCAAATTTGGCCTCAGATACTTAATAATTTCCTAGCTGTGTGACCTTGAGCAAGCCACTTAACCCCATTGTCTTAAGTAGTTTTTTTTTAAAAAAGAATAAGGAAGGAAACCACATGTTCTTAAAAAGTACTATAGGTAATAAAGTTATAGCATTATTAAACATATATGCACCTGGTGGTATAGCATCCAAATTCTTTGAAGAAAAGCTGAATGAATTACAAGGAGACATAGACAGTAAAATTATTATAATGGGGAATCACAACCTCCCTCTCTCAGAACTAAATAAATCTAACCACAAAATAAACAAGAAGGAAATAAAGTAGGTTAACAAACCTTAGAAAACTTAGATATGATAGAACTCTGGAGAAAATTGAAAGGGGATAAAAAAGAATATAGCTTTTTCGCTGCTGTACATGGCACCTAGGCCAAAATTGATCACATACTAGGGTATAAAAACCTTACAATCAAATGCAGAAAGACAAAAATAATAAATGCATGCTTTTCAAATCATGATGCAATAAAAATTACATGTAACGAGGGACCATAGAAAGACAAACTAACAACATAATTTTAAATAACAAGTGAGTAAATAATAGAAACAATCTATCTCTGAATGCTTATATGAATAAAGTACAGAAAGATGAGATCAATGAATTGGACATGCAACTAAAAGAACTAGAAAAAAGAACAAATTAAAGCTCCCCACTTAAATGCCAAATTAGAAATTCTGAACATCAAGGAAGAGATTGATAGAATTGAAAGCAAGAAAATCATTGACATAATAAATGAAACTAACAGTTGGTTTTATGATAAAATCAATAAAATAGACCTTTGGCTAAAATGATAAAAAAAGAGACAAGAAAATCAAATTACCAGTATCAAAAAATGAAAAATGTGAACTCATCACCAAGGAGGAGGAAACTAAAGAGATAATTCAGAGCTGTTTTGCCCAACTGTATGCCAATAAATTTGATAACCAGATTGAAAGGAATGAATATTTACAAAAATATAAATTGCCCAGATTAAGAGAAAAGGAAATAAAATACTTAAATTACCTCATTTCTGAAAAAGAAATTGAAGAAACCATCAGTAAGCTCCCTAAGAAAAAAATCTCCAGATCCAGATGTATTTACAAGTGAATTCTACCAAACATTTATGGAAAAATTAATTCCTTGTTTATAAAAAACTATTTTAAAAAATAGAGGAAGAAGGAGTTCTGCCAAATTACTTTTATCATATCAATATGGTGCTGATCCCCAAACCAGAAAGAATCAAAAGAAAGAAAGAAAATTATAGACATTTCTCTAATGAACATTGATGCAAAAATCTTAAATAAAATTTTAGCAAAGAGGTTACAGCAAGTTATATAATAAACCAGCATCAGGTAGAATTTATACCAGATTGGCAGTATGGTTCAATACTAGGAAAATGACCAACATAATTGAACATATCAGTAACGAAACCAACAGAAAACACATAATTAACTCAATAGATGTTGAAAAAGTCTTTGACAATATACAACATCCATTCCTATTAAAAAGACCGGAGGATATAGGAATAGAGCTTTCCTTAAAATAATAAGCTGTATCTACCTAAAACCATCAACAAATATTATATGCAATGGGGATAAATTAGGAGTTTTTCCAATAAGTTCAGGGGTGAAACAAGGAATTCCATTATCACCATTACTATTCAATATAGTATTAGAAATGTTAGCTTTAGCAATAAGAGAAGAAATTGAAAAGGAAATTGAAGGGATTAGAATTAGCAATGAGGAAGCAAAACTTTCACTCTTTGTAGATGATATGATGGTCTACTTAGAGAACCCTAGAAAATAATCTAAAAAAACTACTTGGAACAATTAACAAATTCAACAAATTTAGCAGGAGATAAAATAAACCCACATAAATCATCAGCATTTCTATATATGAACAACAAAGTTCAATAGCAAGACATATAAAAAAGAATTTCTGCTTAAAGGAACTGCAAACAACATTAAATACTTAAGAATCTCCCTTCCCATACAAACCCAGAAACCATATGAACATAATTACAAATCATTTTTTAGCAAAAATAAAGTTGGATCTAAATGTCAATTGCTCATGATTTACTCAAGCTAATGAAATAAAAATGATAATTCCACCAAATTAAATCACACTTAGTCAATGCCAATAACTACTGTACCAAGCTACAAAAAATTGTAACAAGATTCATATGAGCAAAAAAAGTCAAGGAAACTGATGAAAAAAAACACATAGATGGTGGACTTTTTCTACCAGATCTATAAAGCAGCAAAACTACTAGATAATGGTTAAGAAATAAAGTAATAAATCAGTAGATTATGATAGATTGAAAAGAAACAGTAATAAATGATTACAGTTATCTAATAGTTGACAAACCCAAAGGCATTTGTTGCTGGGATAATAATTGACTGTTTGACAAAAATTGTTGGGAAAACTGGAAAATAGTATAGCACAATCTAAGCATAGACCCACACCTCACACCCTAAACCAAAATAAGGACAAAATAGGTACAAGATTTAGACATAAAAGGCGATACCATAGGCCAATTAATAGACCAAGAAATACTCTGTTAGATCTCTGGAAAGGGGAGAAATTTATAACCAAACAAGAATAAGAGTATATTACAAATTATAAAATGGATGATTTAGACTGTATAAAATAAAAGTTTTTGCACTAGTAAAATCAATGCTGCCAAGATTGGAAGAAACAGAAAAATGAATCCCTCGATTGATAAATGGTCAAAGGATATTAACAGGCAGTTTTCAAACAAAGAAATTAAAACTAAATATAAAATATGAAAAAACTTTCAAATCATTACTGATTAGAGAATGCAAATTAAAATAACTATGAAGTACTACCTCACACCTATCAGGTTGACTAGGATAATAAAAAGGGAAATCACCAAATGTTGGAGAGATTGTAGGAAGATTGGGACATTGATGCACTGTTGGTAGAGTTGTGAACTGATCCAACCATTCTGGAGAGCAGTATAAAACTATGTCCAAAGAGTAATAAAACTGATCATACCCTTTGACCCAGAAATACCAATATTAGGCCTTATCTCCAGAAGAAATAAAAATAGGAAAAGTTCCACATGATCCAAAATATTCATAGCAGCTCTTTTTTGTAATGGCAAAGAACTAGAAATTGAGGGAATGCTCATCAATTGGGGAAGAGCTAAATAAGTTATTGTATATGATTGTTATAGAGTACTATTTTTCTATAAGAAACCATGAATGGTTGGACACTAGATAAGTAAGAAATGGATTACAGGAACTGATGCTAAGTGAAGGGAGCAGAACCAAGAGAACATTGTACACACTAACAACAATAGGGTGAGTTGATCAACCTTGATGGATACAGTGCCTCTCAGCAGTTCAGAGACTAGGATAACCTTGAGAGACTTGTATGGACAATTCTATCCACATTCAGAAGAAAAATAAAACAAAATAAAGAAAAACTTATAGAATCTGAATGAATAGTATTTTCACTTTTTAAAAACTTTCTTTTATGTTTTTCTTTCTTTTCCCTTAGTCCTAATTCCTCATATAGAAAATGAATAATCTGTAAACATATTAATCATATATGTATAATTACAACATTCACCAGACTGTTTGTCATTAAGAGGAGGAGGGTGGGAAGGGAGAGTGAAAGGAAATTATGCCACTTATAAATATGCCTATACATGTGGATGAATGTTTAACAACTTTCATAATATGTAATTGGAAAAATAAAATATCAATTGTGAAAAAAAATTCAGGATCTCTGACCTCAAATCTAGGGTTGATTGCACTATACTATAAATCTTCCTTCAAGATTCACCTCCAGCTCCAGCACATCTGTGTAGACTTCTCAGATTGGAATATAAATTCCTTTAAGGGTAGAAACTGGTTCATGTATTATCCTAGGTTGAGTACTTAATAATTTTTCAATAGACTCCTTTAAGCAATCTGGACCTTCTCTAAGCTTCCCTCTTTAAACCCTTATGATGCAATACCTGCTCAGAAAGGCTACCCACCTTCACTTTCTTTGTCTTTAAAAACCTCCCCTCTTTCATACTGAATAAGTGCAAATGAGGTTTTTGAGGCTGTGAGCTTGGGTGACTGAGGGAATGGTAATGTCACTAACAGAAAGCAGAGAAGCTTAGACAGACAGATGGAAAGAGAGACAGAAATAATTAAAGACAGAGGCTGATAGAGTTAGGGGCAGAGATCCAGACAGAGACGGAGAGACAGGGAGACAGAAAATAAAGCATCTGTTAAGAGCTCATTATATACTAGCTCCTCAAGTGGAATGGCAGATTTGGGCTCTTCCATTTCAATGGATTCTACCTCAGAAGGAGCATTGTCTTCTGTGACAGCTCTTGCTCTGTCTTCTTTTTTTCTTACACTCTAAGCTGTCAGGGTTGGGAGGGAAAAGTAGAGAAACCCCTGACCCGAGTTTTCTTCTGAGACAACATTATGGTGATGACTAATGCTACGGCAGGAGCTAAACCTGAATGTGATTCCAGTTAGATGGGAATAGGGGTAGTTGACCCATGGAAACTGCAGTCCCCATCTGGTTAAAATACAGTACTTTTAGGATGGATAACTCTTCTCTGTAATTCATCAATTCTTTGTTTTATATTTTGTTTTTGTCTTTGATTTCTTTCCTTAAGTTCTGAGTAAACTCCTCAGGGAAGGATAAAGCCACCTTTGTTTCAAGTGATCTGAGAGTAAGGAGAACTCCATACCAAGACTGCTAGGAGAATAAGGAGGGATGGGTATTCAGGAGATTTGGAAGAAAAAACTGGGATTTCCTAAGTGCAAATAAGGATTTTTGGCAGTAATGGAAAGACAGAGGGTGCTATAATTTCAGTAGCCTTTAAAGTGGATCAGTATTAGAGAGCTAAAAAAGAAGCATGATGACAAGAAAAGAGAATCAAATTTGACATGGTTCTAACATAATTTTAAATTCTGGTTTAGCTACTTATCAGCTATGAGATCTTGAATAATTCACAATTTCCCTTCTCATTTTCCCTATATATAAAGTGAGAGGATTGGATAAAATTATATCCCTGATATTTCCAGATCTCCAGGTCTCTCCAGTTCTGCCACTGACTGATATGTAAGGCAAGTAATTTCTGCTCTCTATTCCTTAGTTTCCCTATCAGTAAAATGAAGGAGTTGAACTATGTCCCTTCTAACATTTGATCACTTAGTTTTTGAAGGAAAAGTTCAGATAAGGTTGGATGTGGAATTTGGAGCTATAAGAACTGGTTCTCTCAGCATTTTATTTTGTTCCTCTCTAAAGCATTTATTCTATAATAAGGAATTATTTCTCTCTGTGGCTAGAAATCACATAAGGACAGTGATATTTATTCTCCTTTGTGGAAGTAGTATCATGGCATAGTGGATAATACAGTTCCTGGAGTTAGGGGGGCTTGACTTCAGATTCCTTCTCAGACATTTAATAGCTAGATAGTCTTAAATAGTCACAACCTCTGAGACTTAGTTGTCTTCTCTGCAAAATGAGAAGAATAAGAATACTTACTTCAGAGGCATTGTCGTGACCTTCAGATGAGATAATGTTTATATAGCACCTTAAAGCACTATTAATTCATCAGCAATTAATTATTATTATCTATTATTATCTAAATTCTGCATTTCCCAGAACACAGTGCACTCCTCTGTGTACAGGAGATCCTGAATAACTTTTATTTTTAAACTGAGTTGAGTTGAGGTTCTAGTTTTTTACCAGAACAAAGTATAAAGACTTGTTTACTGAGCAAGTCCCCAAAAGCAAATTGGTCTCTTATCTTTTGCCTCTTTCATCCTAGAAATATAGATTAGGCTTGGAGAGGCCTAATTAATTTTATTAAAGTTCTGGATAATTGAGACAATTGTATTTGATTGCTTGATCTGTGAGCCTACCCATACATTACATGCATGTAAATACACATGTGTATGGCTGCTGTTGCTGCTGACTGGTCCTCATTCTCTACACTCCCCTACTCTGTGGTTTCTGATTTTTGCAACATTTCCCCTTTCCATTTATGAATCATCTGGCATCTGTTGGGCTGATTGCTTAAATCTGCTGACTATAAATGTTGCTATCACAAGGAAGAAGACCAAATGGTCTTCTTTTAGTTTTCATTTGCCTTTACCCTATTGTTTCACCACCACCACCACCAAAAAAAAAAAAATCCTTCCAAGAAAGTCACACTCAGCACACTCTTTGTGCTTTGAACTTGTTTTCTTTCAATAACTTTCTGTTTTATATAAGTGAAAAAATCCTGGAGTTGAAGTTGGAATGGAATTAGAGAATCCAGACTCTCCTATTAAACAACTATGTGACTTTAAAAAAGTCACTTTCAATCTTTGAACCTCAGTTACTTCATCTGTAAAATGAGGCGGTTGAACTAGAAACAGGATTATTAACCTGAGGTCTGTGATATTTATATATATATATAGATAGATAATATAAAATACACATGTATGTAAATATATATCTCACAAGGAAGAAAAACATTTGACTTTACATTATTATGAATGTGTTTACACATGTACACATGTACATAAAATTTCATAGGGGCAGCTATGTATTTCAGTGGATAGATCTTTCTTCAAATCTTGCCTCAGATACTCACTAGTTATGTAAACCTGGGCAAGTCATTTAACTTCATTTGCCTCAGTTTTCTCATTTGTAAATTGAACTGGAAAAGGAAATGGCAAATTACTCCCAAATCTTTATCAAGAAAATCCCATATGGGGTCGTGAATAATAACAATAACTCCTTTTATAACTTCCTATGACTTGCTGACACACACATTTCTAGGGGAGAGACAGCCTGTGACTAGAGAAGAGGGTTCACATATAGGCTTAAACATATACAAGACACACAAACTTCATTGAAGTTATGCAGATCAACCATGGACATAAATATATTTCAAAGAGTCCATGGTCTGAAAAATGTCATCTAATAGCCAGATAGTTCTAAAAAATAGGAATCTTTTTTTTCCCCTCTCATCTTGCTTTAGGCAGGCAACTTGGGCCATTGACCTAAATTCTGAAGGAATGTTCCCTAGTAGGTTGGGGGGGGTTGTAGAATTTGGGGTGACCTCAGGGAAGTGTCTTCCTGCCTTCATCTGAAGAGGGCATATCAATGGCCTGAGACTTTGGTCATGGCCCTGCCTCCTGGGATGCCTACTCAGGCAGGGAAGAATGCTTTATACTAGATGTGGAGAAAGAGTTTACTCACTATGATCAGTACTCTCCCTTGAGTAAAGGGATTGAGAAAGAGAAGCTCAGTGACTCAGTTCCTTTGAGGCACAGTGGAGGCTTTTGTTGGCCCAGAGCCCCAGCACATTAGAAATCCTAATAGAATCTCTCAATTCTCTGTCTGCTTTGCTGAGGCCTATTGCAGGGGGAAAATGTTAAGATTAGAATCTCCTATTTAGTGGAAATTACAGACACTTCTTTTGAAAGCTGGCAAAGAGCATCTCATTTGGGTTTCGAATGCTAATCCTATTTGGTTTCTCTGAACTTAGTGTTGAAATATCAGCTGCTGACAGTGGTGGCAGGTCTGTCTGCCCCCTTTCTGTGGCCCTACGTGCTGGGATGTGAACTGTACTTGGATGAATGATGAAAAAAGACCTCTGTGAGTTTCTGAGGCTGATAGAGAAGGTATTGATAATGCTGGTTACTACTATAAAGTGGATCTTGGATCTGTACATTCACAGGACACAGGATATCATGGCATGCTATTCCTACCTTCACAACATCTTTTGCCTCAATATCTGTACATCCTATTCTTTCCATTCATACAGCCACCAGGGCTATAACAGAAGCCTTTTAATTGATCTCTCTCTGATTCACCTCCTATTTCTTTTCCTTTCAATCCTGAACTACTGAAATAACCTGCTGGTGGCTCTGCCTCAAACAAGTCTCACCCCACCTTCAGTCCATCGTCTACTCAGCTGCCAAATTGATTTTTCTTTCATTCCTCTCTCCTCAATAAATTCCAGTAGCTCCTCATAACCAGATCAAATATAAAATGCTGTTTGACATTTAACGTTCTTCACAATTTGACCTTTTCATACTTTTTCAGTCCTCTTATACTTTACTCTTCCTCTTTATATCCTACTATCTCCTACTTACACATGACAATCTAGTTCCTATCCCCATTCTTTTGCACCAGTTGTGCCCTGTTCCTGAAATGTTTTCATCTTCTTTTCAATTTGTTTCATCTCCTTCCATTTTTTCCATCTGTTAGTACCTCCAAAATTAATATTACTTCCCATCTATTCTATAGATATCTTTCCATAAACATTACTTTGTTATCTATGCTGTATAGACAGCTATTTAAATATTGTCTCCCCCCATTAGAATATGAGGTCTTTTGAGAGTAGGGGCTGTTTTTATCTTCCTTTGAATCCCTAGCACTTTACTCAGTGCTTATCACATAGTAAAATGTATATTGACTGACTTTTTTTTTTTTTTTAACAAGGCAATGAGATTAAGTGACTTACTCAAGATCACATAGCTAGGTAATTAAGTCTCTGAGCTCAAATTTGAACTCAGGTCTTCTTGACTCCGGGGCTGGTACTTTATCCATTGTACTACCTAACTGCCCCCGTTGATTACTTTCAATATCATTTAATCTAATTCCTGGCCTCTAACTCCCGCCCCCCAAAAGATAAAGAAGTAAAAGTAGGAAAATTTCAGTGTTCCCCTACTTTAGGCACCTTAGTGCTCAGTAATTTTATTCTACTCCTAGAGTGTTCACAACTGAGGTAAAAGGTAGCCTTCTCCAAGAATTCCCTCTCTACAGAGCATAACTTGTTCTGAATCTTTCCCAGTCCCCTCACTTGTTCACTATCATGCTTATACAGATGACCCCCATTCTAGGCATTTAGCCTTTGTCTCTCCTGAATTCTAGTCCCATATCACCAATCACCGACTGAACACCTCCAACTATATATTCCCTAGGCATCTCAAACTCAGTATAACTAAAACAGAACCCTTTATCTTTTGTCTGTTTTCTTACATGTAAAGTAATGGATTGCTTATTTTATACACAAAAAGATGTCCTCTAATGTCTCTTTTGACTCTGAATCTATTATCCTAAAAGCTAATATGACAAAGAAGTCACAAAGTTGTCTTAGCTTTCCCCAATTTCCCTCAGAAACCATGTTTAATCAAGCCTCTAAAGGAGTTTTTGAGTCATAAAATCCACAAAGAGATAGAATACAAAGCTTTTCAAACCTAGGAAAATGTGAAGGTACTTTGGGAAAGGTCTGTCTCACTTGGGTAGAAAGGAAGTGGAATCCAGTGCAGAAGGCCTTTGTGCAAGTCAGTGGGAGACTCTTAGCTAAAGCACAGATCAGCAACTTAGGTCTCATACTACTGACTCAGGAAGTTATTAGCACAGCAGGCTAGCTGCGAGACCTCCAGTCCCTGTGCAGAAGACAAATTGCCAGCTCTAGAACCCAGGGTATCACTAGTGTGACTGGGCCAGGTCACCTCACATAGTGGGCATGATGTCAGCATCTTGGGCTCTAGAGTAAAAAGCCAGTGACCAGGTCCCTGGATTCCAGCAAAAGGAACTTTAGACAGTGTTTGCTATAACCCATGAGCAAAGTTCAACTTTTTTTTTTTAAATGAGCAATATTGGCAATGAGGAAGCAAAACTGTCACTCTTTGCAGATGATATGATGGTATATCTAAAGAACCCAAGAAAATCATCTAAAAAACTCCTTGAAACAATTAACAAATTCAGCATAGTAGCAGGATATAAAATAAACCCTCATAAATCATCAGAATTTCTATATATGAACAACAAAGTCCAAGAGCAAGAGATAGAAAGAGAAATTCTATTTAAAATAACATAGGCAACATTAAATATTTGAAAATCTACCTCCCAAGACAAACCCAGAAATTGTATAAGCACACAATTATAAAACAATGCTCACTCAAATCAAGTCAGATGTAAATAATTGGAGAAATGTCAAATACTCATGATTAGGTTGAGCTAACATGATAAAAATGAAAATTCTACCCAAATTAAATTACTTATTCAGTGCCTTACCAACCAAACTATCAATAACTACTTTACTGAGCTAGAAAAAGTAGTAACAAAATTCATCTGGAACAACAGAAGGACAAGAATAGAAAGGAAACTGATGGAAAAAAATGTAAAGGAAGGTGACTTAGCTCTATCCTATCTAAAACTATATATAAAGCAACAGTCGTCAAAACTGTCTGGTACTGGTTAAGAAATAGAGTAATGGTTCAGTGGATTAGGATAGATTCAAAAGAAGTCATAGTAAATGACTACAGCAATCTATTTGACAAACTCAAAGACATTAGCTTCTGGGATAATAAATATTTCACAAAAATTGTTGGGAAAACTGGAAAATAGTATGGCAAAACTAAGCATAGATCCACATTTCACACCCTATACCAAAATAAGGTCAAACTGGGTTACAGGATTTAGACATAAAGAGTGATGCCAGAGATAAATTAAAAGAGCAAGAAATTATCTATCAGATCTATGGAAAGGTGATAAATTTATGAGCAAACAAGAAGCAGAGCACATTATAAATTGTGAAATGAATTATTTTGACTATATTAAATTAAAAAGTTTTTGCACTAATAAAATTAATGCTACTAAAATTAGAAGCAAAGCAGAAAGCTGGGAAACAATCTTCACAACTAGGAATTCCGATAAAGGTCTTATTCTAAAATATATGGAGAATTTCATCAAATTTATAAGGTCACAAGTCATTCCCCAAATGATAAATGGTCAAAGGATATAAACAGACAGTTTTCAAATGAAAAAATTAAAGCTACATATAATCATATTAAAAATGCTCCAAATCATCATTAATTAGAGAGATGCAAATTAAAACAACAATGAGGTATCATCTTTTACCTATAAGTTTGGCCAAGATGAGGAAAAAGAGGAAATAATCAATGCTGGAGAAGTTGTGGGAGTATTGGGACATTGATGCATTGCTGGTGGAGTTGTGAATGGATCCAACCGTCCTGGAGAGCATTATGGAGCTATGCTCAAAGAACAATAAAATTGTTCATTCCCTTTGATTCAGCAATTTCAATTCTAGGACTACATCCAGAAGAAATTATAGAAAAAAAGCAAAGTCCTACATGTTTCAAAATATTCATAGCAGCTCTTTTTGTAGTGGCAAAGAATTGGACATTAAGGGGATGCCCATCAATTGGGGAATGGCTAAACAAGTTATGGTACATGAATACTATGGAATACTATTGTTCTATAAGAAATCATAAATGGTCGAACTTTAGAGAAGGATGGAATGATTTATGGTATCTGACGCTGAACAATGCACAGATCAACACTAACACTATGACATAGATAACCTTGATGGAAGTAACTCCTCTCAGCAGTCCATTGAGCTAGAACAACTGTATTAGACTGTCTATTATTACCATCCAGAGCTAAAAAAAAAAACAAAACAAAGCAAAACCAATGAAAAAAATTCCTTCAGAATCAGATGAACACTTTATAATAATTATTTCTTATGTATCTCTTTCCCTTAATACTACTTCCTTATACCAAAAATTACTAATCTGTAAATGTATTTTTCAAAATATGCATGTGCAATGCTAACCTGAGTGCTGCTGAGGGGAGGTGGGTGGGAAAGGAGGGTGGAAGGAAATTTTGTATCTTTTTTTTTTAATTTATTTTTTATTCTCATTTTGTACAAATGTTTTCCTTTACATTAATAAAATATACGTTTTTACAAGTAAACAAAATACCCCTCCCCCCCATGAATATAGATAGAGTTGCTTGGGCAAAAAAGTAAAGGGGGGAGAAAAAATTAAAATTAAAAAAAATAATAGTAATAATTGTAGGTATGGCCAGGTGGTGCAATGGACAAAGCACCAGCCCTGGAGCCACGAGCACCTGAGTCCATATCCAGCCTCGTAAACTCTATAATCACCCAGCCATATGACATGCAAGCCACCCAATCCCCACTGCCCTGAAAAAACCAAAAAGAAGAAAGTAAAAAAAAAAGACCCAAAATAAAATGAAATACTAATAATAGTAGGGGTGGGTGGGTGGCAGACAGAGCATTGGCCCTTGAGCCAGGAGCACCTGGGTCCAAATCCGGCCCCAGACACCCAATGATCACTCTGCTATGTGGCCCCAGGCGGGCCACCCAGCCCCACTTGCCCTGCACCCTCCCCCAAATAATAACAAAAAATGTGTTTCAGTCTTTGTTCCAACACCATTAACTCTGTCGTGAGTGGATCACATTCTTTATGATAAGTCCATCACAAAAGTTACTTCCATATTTTTCCAACATTGCCATTGCTGATCACAACTCCCTCCTTTCTTATTTCTCCACTACCATGTACTATATTTTTTCTCTCTCCTTTCATTCTGACTCTGCTGTAGGGTTGCTGAGTGGCACAGCAGACAGATCCCTGGTCTTGGGGCCAAGAGGCCCTGAGCCCCATACCACCCCTTAGGCCCAGAATCCATCTGGCCCTATGGTTCTGGGCAGGCCATCCAATTCCAGCCCCTTGCAAGCACTAAGAAAAGAAAATGTGTTATATCTGACCATTGTCCCCCCCATGGTCCATCCTCTCCTCCTTTATTCACATCCCCACCCCTTCCCCCTGCTCCCCCCTCCTTCTTACTCCAGTTATCTATATACCCCATTGAGTATATTTGCTGTTTCCTCTCCTAGCCATCTCTGATGAGAGCAAAGGTTCCCTCATTCCCCCTTGCCTCCCCCTTCTATATCATTGCAATAGCTCATTGTAATAAAAAAAATCTTATTATGTGAAATAGCTTGGACTATTCCCCCTCTCCTTTTTCTTTCTCCCATTCCATTTCCCTTTTTTCTTATTGACTCCATTTTTACACCATATTTTATCTTCGAATTCAGCTTTCTCCTGTGCTTCAACTATAAAAGCTCCCTCTACCTGCTCTATTAACTGAGATGGTTCATATGAATATTATCAGTATCATTTTTCTATACATGCAGTTCATCCTCATTAAGTCCCTCCTATTTCCCCCCTCTCCTCCAATCTCCATGCTTCACCTGAGTCCTGTATCTGAAGATCAAACCTTCTGTTCAGCTCTGGCCATTCCAAAAGGAACATTTGAAATTCCCCTGGTTCATTGAAAGTCCATCTTTTTCCCTGGAAGAGGACATTCAGCCTTGCTGGGTAGTTCATTCTTGGCTGCATTCTAAGCTCCTTTGCCTTCCAGTATATCCTATTCCAAGCCCTATGAGCTTCCAATGTAGCTGCTGCTAAGTCCTGTGTGATCCTGACTGCAGCTCTACGATATTTGAACTGTGTCCTTCTGGCTGCTTGTAATATTTTCTCTTTGACTTGGGATTTCTGGAACTTGGCTATAATATTCCTGGGGGTTGGTTTTTTGGGATCTCTTTCTCGGGGGGATCAGTGGATTCTCTCCATTTCTATTTTGCCCTCTGCTTCTAGAATATCAGGGCAATTTTCCAGTAGTAATTCTTTGAAAATGATGTCAAGGCTCTTTTCCTGATCATGACTTTCAGGTATTCCAGTAATTTTCAAATTATCTTTCCTAAGTCTGTTTTCCATATCAGTTGTTTTTTCAATGAGATATTTCACATTTTCTTCTAATTTTTCATTTTTCTGGTTTTGAAGTATTGATTCCTGATTTCTGGTAAATTCATCAATCTCCCTGAATTCTATTCTTTGTCTGAAGGATTTACTCTCCTCATAGTTTTCTTATCTCTTTTTCCATCTGGCCAATTTTGCTTTTTAAAGCATTCTTCTCCTCAATAACTTTTTGAACTGTTTTATCCATTTGACCTAAGCTGTTTTTTAGCATGCTATTTTCTTCAGCATTTTTTTGGATTTCCTTGACTAAGCTGCTGACTTCATTTTCATGTTTTTCCTGCATCTCTCTCCTTTCTTTTCCCAATATTTCTTCCAACTCCCTCATTTGATTTTCAAAGTCTTTTTTGAGCTCTGTCATAGCCTGAGCCCAATTTCTGTTTTTCTTGGAGTCTTTAGATGCAGGAGCTTGTGCTTCCTCATCTTCAGACTGAGTATTTTGATCCTTCTTGGGCTCATTTGCAAAATATTTCTCAATGGTCTTCCTCTTGTTTCTTTGTTTGTTTGTTCATTTTCCCAGCCTAAGCCTGTTTTTTGGGGGTGCTTCCTGAGCTTTTGTGACACTCCCACAAGGGTCTCAGTGTGTGAGGTTCTGTCCTCCCTCCTGGTCTGTGAATGCCACGGGGCTGAGGTGGGGGAGAGCCCTGCTGTTCTATGGGGGGGCCTAGACTGCGATCAGGATCTGAATGTGGTCAGACCTTCAGAGTCCTGTTCTAGGGGCAAAGGACAGAGCTCTGCAGTCTCTCTTCACTCCCCTCCCTCAGCTCAATGGGCTCATGCCCTGGGGGCTCCTGCTTACTGGCTCTGCCTGCTTCTGTTTCTGGGTCTGTGTTGCAGAAAGACCAAGCTGCTCCCTGTGTGCCCTGAGGGCTGGGCTCCACGTGCTTGCTCTGGCAGAGGTCCCCCACTGTTCCCCCACTTTGTGCCAGTGCTCCCTGGGGTGCAGCTCAGGAGACTCCCCCACTGCTGGGAGCTGAGGCTCCCAGCACCCTAGGGCTGCCTCCAGGAGGCTGAAGTTCTTTTGCTCTGGGGGGCCACCCCTCTAGCGGGCCGCCCCTCCGGCCCCGGGGAGCAGAGCCTTTCTGCTCTTTTCCAGGTTACCTTGAGTAGGAGAACTGCCTCACTGGGTCCCTTTGTGGGTTCTGTCTCTCGAAAGTTTAGTTAGAGTCCTTAGTTTATGAGTTTTTATCAGAGAGCTCCTAAGATTCGATCCCTTCATGTCGCCATCTTGGCTCTGCCCCTGTATCTTTTTTTTAAAGAAAGACTTTATTTATTTTGAATTTTACAATCCCCCCCTGGATCTTGCTTCCCTGCCCCCACCCCCTCCCACAGAAGGCATCAGTTAGTCTTTACATTGGGAAATTTTATATCTTAAAAATATACATGTGCATATCGATAAAAGTAAATAAATAATTTTTTTTAAAATGAGCAATAAACAGAAAAGTATCCTGATCATAGAAAGCTATTATGGCAACAGGGAAGATCCAAACACAAACTCTGAAGAGGACACTAGCCAAATGCCTACATGTAAAGCTTCAAAGGAGGATTTGAATTGGTCTTAAGCCCAAAACACCTTCTTAGAAGAGCTCAATAGGAATTTTTAAAAAGAATTAATAAAGATAGAAGAAAAATTGGAAAAGGGAATGAGAGGTAAACAAGAAAGCATCAACAACTTGGAAAAGAAGGACTGAAGAAAACAATTCCTTAAAAATCAAAATAAGGCAATCAAATGCAAAAAGTTAATGATTTTATGAGACATCAAGAATCAGTCAAACAAAATCAAAGGAATGGAAAAATGTGAAATACTTCATTGAAAAAAACAACTGACCTGGAAAAATAGATCTAAGATAGATAATTTAAGATTTATTGGACTATCTGAATAGCATGACCAGAAAAGGGGGGGGGGGGCATTCCTGTTATTCTGGAACCGGAAGGTAAAATAGTCATTGAAAGAATTCACTAGTCATTTCAAGAAAGAGATCCCAAACTGAAAATTCCAAGGAATACTGCAGCCAAATTCTATAATTTTCAGGCCAATGAGAAAATATTATAAAGAGTCAAAATTCAAATATCATGGAGCCATAATCAGGATTACACAAGTCTTAGCAGCAACTACATGAAAGTTTAAAGGGCCTGGGAATCATATTCTGAAGGAAAAAGGAGCAAAATTGAGATAATCTTGCACATTCCTGATGAAAAGACCAGTGGTAAATAGAAAATTGGATCAACAAATATAAGACTAGAGGGAAGTATAAAAAAGGCTAACAGGAAAGGAAAAAATAATTTAAACTGTTTTCATCCTTATACAGGAAGATGATGCTTATACGTCTTGGGGACACTATCTCTATTGGGCATTTAGAAATGACATAGACAATGGATATAGGTATAAATTAACTTTGATGTGATGGTATAAAAGAGTTAAGCGGTTTAAAAAAGATTGTACTGAGGAGAAGAGAAAAGGAGGTGGCAAAATGGGATAAATGAAGAGGAAATATGAAGAGGCACAAAGGACCTATTACAGTCGAGGAAAGGAGCGAGCATTCTTTGGACCTTACCATCATTTGATTTGGCTCAAAGAGGGAATAATCATACACACTCATTTGGGTACAGAAATTTATCTTACCCTATAGGGAGGAGGAGATGAGGAAAGCAGGAGCAGGAGATAGGGGAAAGAAAAAGAGGTGTGTAGATAAAAGGGAGGGCAGAAAGAGGGCAGAAGTAGAAGAGTAAAGGCGGGGAAAGGGAGGTAGGCTGATGAATGAGAGGGCATCTTGAAGGGGGTGGTCAGAAGCAAACACTGCCATGGAAAGACAGGGTGAAAGAAGAAAGAAAAATATAAACAGGGGAAATAGGATGGAAGAAAATACACAGTAATCATAACAGTGAATGTGAATGGGATGTACTCTCCCATGCAATTATAGAAGATAGCAGAGTGAAGTAAAAATAGAATCCTATAATATGTTGTTTACAAGAAACACAACTGAAGGAGAGAGATACACAGAAAAAAAAGGTAAAAAAACTGGAACAGAATATATTATACCTCAATTGAATTAAAAATAAAAAAAAGCAAAGGTAGCATGCCTGATGTCAAACACAACAAAGGATAAAAATCCAATTAAAACAGATAAATAAGAGAACCATATCTTACTAAAAGATATCATAGACAATGAAATAATATTGATATAAACATGTATATATACCAAGTGTATAGTATCTACATTCTTGAGGAGTTAGATGAGTCACAGGAAGAAATAGACAGCAAGACTAGACTAATGGGGGATCTTAATCTCTATCTCACAGAGCTAGATAAATCTAACCATAAAATAAATAAATAAGAATGAATTTAAGGAAATGAATAGAATTTTAGAAAAACATTAGATATGATAGAAACCTAGAGATAATTGAATAGGTATAGAGATAAATATACCTTTCTCTAGCACAAAATTTTAATATATATCATGACATTAAAAACCTTATAATCAAATACAAAAAGGCAGAAATATTAAATGTATTCCTTTCAGATCATGATGCTAGAAAAATAAGTGTAATAAAGGGCCATGGAAAGTAGAATAAAAATAACTGGAAATTAATAATCTAATTCTAAAGAATGATGAGTGGGTCAAACAACAAATCCTAAAAATAATCAGTAATTTAATCAAAGAGAATGACAATATTGAGACAACATCAAAATATATGGGATGCAATCAAAACAGTGCTTAGGGAAAAATTTATTTCTTTAAATGCTTACATGAATAGAGAAACAAAAAATCAATGATCAGGGCATACAGCTAAGAAAATTTAGAAAACTTTCTGAAAATGAAAGGAGAGATTAATAAAGTTGAAAAGAAGAAAACAATTGAATTAATACATAAAACTAAGAGGTGATTTTATGAAAATCCAATAAAATAAACATTTGTCTAATTTAAAGAAAGAAAAACAAATTGCTAGTATCAGAAATGAAAAGGATTAATTCACCACCAATGAAGAGGAAATTAAAACAATAATTAGGAGGTGATTAGGAGCTATTTTGCTCATTTGCATGCCAAAGAATCTGATCATCTAAGTGAAATGGATGTTTATAAAAAATATTAATTTCCCAGATTGATAGAAGAGAAAAATATTTAAATAAAACCATTTTATAAAAAAAAAACTTAATAAGCCATCAATGAACTCCCTTAAACATTTCTTCAGGGTCAGATGGATGTCCAAGTGAATTCTTCCAAACATTTAAAGAACAATTAATTCCAACACTACATAAACTATTTAGAAAAATAGGTGAAAGATTTTTATCAAATTCTTTTTATGACACAAAGTGATGTTAATACTTAAACCAGGAAGAGCTCAAAACAAGGAAAATCATAGATCTATTTCCCTAATAAATATTGATGAAATTTTTATTTTTGGTTTCTGCACAGTGGGGTTAAGTGACTTGCCCAAGGTCACACAGCTAAGTAATTATTAAATGTATGAGGCCAGATTTGATTTTAGGTCCTTCTGATTCCAGGGACAGTGCTCTATCCACCTAGGTGCCCCAATGCATAAATTTTAAATAAAATAATAGCAAAGAGATTACAGCAAATTATCCCTGGGATAATATATAATGACAAGGTGCAATTTGTTCCCAGCATGCAGTACTCATTCAATATTAGGAGAAATGTCAGCATAATTAAACATATTAATAGCAAAACTAAGAGAAATCATATTATTATCCCAATAGATGATAAAGCTTTTGACAAAACAAAGCACCCATTCCTAATTGAAAGAAAAACACTAGAAAGTACCATTGCATGTAGATGGAAAAATAAATCAATAAAAACTTTATTTAAAAAACTAGAAAGCATAATAGTAAATAGATTTTTCCTTAAAGTGATAAGCAGTATCTAAGAACATTAGCAATCATTATATGTAATGTAAATAAGCTAGAAACATTCCTAAGAAGATCAGGGGTCAAAGAAGGAAGTCTATTATTACAATTATTATTCAATATTTTATGTTAGCATTAGTAATAGGAAAGAAAAATAAATTGAAGAAATTAATATAGGTAACAAAAAACCAAAACTATCACTGTTTCCAGATGATATAATGGTGCTTCTTATCCTTCATTATCAAAGAAGACCAAAATGATATCACTATGTTTCAGACAAATTACAGTGTGTACTACTGACTGATCAGACCAATAGGAGCTCAGAAGGCTCTACACAGATTGGGCACAAATAGTCTATGTGAACACCTGGGGTGACTTCTCTATACTTATGAATGCCATGTTTCTTTTGAGCTGTCTCAATTCTGCCTTCCTCATAGAGCACAGCACCCTCACTGATGAGGACATAGCATGTTGGGTGGTCCTGTGCCAGTATATCCCATGCTATAAAATCAATTCTAAAGTTCTTCAATGAGTCCTTCAGGGTATAACTTAGTATTACTTCTTCTGACTCACTTGTTAGTGCTTGCCCTTTGTGAGTTCTCTATAAAATAGTTTTTATGACAAGTATACATCTGGCATTTTAACAACGTGTCTAGCCCATTGTAGTTGCACACTCTGTAGTAATGTTGTAATGCTAAGGTAGTTCAGCTCGAGAAAGGACCTCAGTATCTGGTATCTTCTCCTGGCTGATAATCTTCATAATCTTCCTAAGACAATTTAAATGGGAGCATTTCAGTTTCCTGACATGTTACTGGTAGACTATCCAGGTTTCACAGGTAATGAAGTTAGCCCATACTTTCTTTCAGAAACTCTGAAATACTGAGCTAGCTCTGGCATTGTATGTGTCAGTCTCATTATCAATGTGTACCTCCTTGAAAAGGACACTGCCAAGGTAAGTGAACTTGCCACAGTACTCAAAATTTCTCCATTTGTTTTAATTGATGGTTCTTCATATAGATGGTATGATGCTGGTTGATGGAGCAACTGTATTTTCTTGATGTTAATTATTGGACTAAACTTAGCACAAGCAGCAGAGAATCGATTCATAATATGTTGCATATCAGCTTCAGAGGCTGCAATGAGTGCACAATCATCAGTAAACAGAAAATCATGCACCAACACCCCGTCCACTTTGGTCTTAGCTTGTAATCTTGTCAAGTTGATGAATTTGTCATCAGTGTGGTAGCTTACCTTGAAGCCATGTTTATCCTCAGTTAAGGCTTTTGATAACATGGCTGAAAATATCATGCTAAAGAGTATGGGAGCAAGGACATAGCCTTGTTTCACTCCATTGGTGATTGGGAAATCCCGAGAGCATCATCCACTCTTCAGAACCCAAGCATTCATGCTGTCATGAAATTGATGTACAATACTGATGAACTTCTCCAGGCAACCACATTTTGACATAATTTTCCATAAAGCCTCATGACTGAAAGTATCAAAGGCCTTGGTCGGATCTACAAATGTTGTATACAGACCTCGGTTCTGTTGCTGGCATTTTTCCTGGAGTAATTGAGCAGCAAACACAATATTGACTATTTCTTGACCCTTTCTGAAGCCACATAGCTCTACAGCTTCCAGGTGAAGGATCAGTCTATTGAGAAGGACTCTAACAAGAATCATACCAGCAACAAATAAAAGAAAAATAGCCCTGTGATTATCACAGGACAATCTATTTCCTTGACCTTTTTAGAGATATAATGGTATACTTAGAGGATTCTACAGAAACAACTAAAAAAAATTATTTGAAATGATTAACAACTTTAGCAAAGTTGCAGGATATAAAATAAACCTACATAAATTATTATCATTTCTATATATTACTAATAAACCATAATAGCAATATGTAAAAAGAGAAATTCCATTTAAAATAACTGTAAACAATATGAAATATTTGGGAATTTATCTGTCAAGACAAACCCAGGAACTCTATGAATACAATTAGAAAACATTTTTGACACAAATCATGTCAGATCTAAATAATTAGAAAAATATTTCAATCATGGGAAGGCCTAGGTAATAAAATAAAAATAAAAATTCTATATAAATTAATACATTTATCCACTGCCATATCAAACTTCCCAAAGTCATTTTATACAGTTGGAAAAAAGTAATAACAAAATTCTTCTGGGAGAACAAAAGGTCAAGAATACTGGGGGAATTAATGGGGGGGGGGGAGGTAAAGGTAAAGAAAGCTGATCTGACTGAACCAGATTTAAAACTATATTTATTAAGTAGCAGTTATCAAAATGATTTGATATTAGCTAAGAAATAAGAATGATGAATCAGTGGAATAGATTTTGGTACACAAGAAACCATAATAAATGATTATAGTAATCTATTGTTTGATAAACCCAATGGCTGCAGCTTTGGGATAAAAACTCAGTATTTGACTGCAGATCAACATTTACTATTTTCATTTTTTTGCTGTTTTTCTTTCTTGTAGTTTTTCCTTTTCTTCTGATTCTTCTTTTACAACATGACTAATATGGACATATATTTGAAATGATTGTATATATATATATAACCTATATCAAATTGCTAGGGTAGAGAGGAGGGAAAGGAAGGGGCAAGAAATATTTGGAACTAAAAAATCTTACAAAAATGATTGTTGAAACTATGTGTAATTGAAAAAAAATAACATATTTCAATACCAAAAAAATAAACATATGCTTCTATGATTCCCTTGGAGTCATTCTTCTTTCTAACTCCCCTATATTTATTGAGGATGCCACCTTTATTTCCATCATCACAACTTTGGAGTTATTTCCTCTTCTGCAGTCCATATCTTCAATCAGTTGCCAAATCTAGTCACTTCTATTTCCCCATTATCTCTTGTGCCTATCTCCTGCTTGCATTTAACTCATACTCAGCTATCCTAGTTTGGATCTTTATCACCCCTTACCTGGAATAAAGCAAAAACTTCCTGACTGATTTCCTTTCCTTCAATCTCTCCCCCACTCATTTCACATTTCTTCCAGCTATCATATCACTGTCCCTCTCTTGGTCATACAAGCTTACTCCTCAGATCAAAGATCTCCAATAACTCCTTCTTAATTAAAATATCACGTATAAACTTCTGCATTTGGCATTCAAAGACCTTTGTAGTCTTACGTTTAATGAAACTAGTATTCCAAGATTATTGAACATTATTCTCTTTGCACTCTCTATGTCCCAAATGAACTGTCCTCCTTAATATTCACTATATACAATATTCCATTCTTCATTTCCACTCATTTGCAAAGATTACCCACCATGCTTGGAATGTACTCCATCCTCCTCACCTTCATCCCTAGTATTCTATAAGCTCAGTTCAAATGTCATCTCCTAAAGGATGTTTGTTTTGAACCATCCAGATATTCATATATCCTTCCTAGCAATTGATTTTGTGTATATTTTATATTTCCTATCTTTATACATATTGTTCTCTCAATTCTATAGAATTACAAACTCTGTAAAAGCAGGGATTATTTAATATCTTTTTATCCATATCACCTAACATATTAGTAGATGTTTAATAACTGGTTTTTGAATGGATGAAAGGAAACTATGTTCCAAACTATATTACATTGCCTCAAGGGTCTGTTTTTCTGCTGGCTGATCTGGAAAAAGAAAAGGAAAAGCTAATCCTGGCTAAGCAGACCAATGAAAAAACCTATCTTAAGAAAAAAAAATACAATCTCAAAGTGGATTAATATAATTTTATTATCTATATCCTGTGTTCCCTATCAGATTGAGATTTCCCTGAAGTCAAAAACCATCTTTTTGTCAAATTTGGAAAAACAGGAAGTCATACAAGCTCCTATTGCAATAATGGGAAGTTCACTCCTCCCTTAGTCCATTCTATCATGTTTGAATTCTAATTGTCATCAAGTCTGTCTTTACACTAAGATAATTCCAGCTGTGTGGGATGGGGTGGATGATGAGAAAGGACAGTTTTAAAGATTCTTCCATGATTATGATTTCATTCCCATTCTACCCTACTCTGCACATTCACTCTCTTCAAGAAGTTATCTACTTAGTTGATAACCTCTAGACTCCAGACCAGGAAAAAATACACCATTCTAATCCCCCACATTCAGAATTAGCTTTCTATCATATCCCATAGAAGTATGGTAGTATTTTTGACAGAAAGACCAACTGTTGTTTGTCAGGGGTCAGGTATTTTGGGACCGGTTCTGCTCTTCCTACAATCCATTAGTTCATTGTTACTGTTTCCTCCTAGTTTGAAGTATGTCATTTTGTCTTCAGAGGCAGTTTGTATTGTGTTAATGAGAATCAAATATGATAAAATGGCCAAAAAGGGGGGGCTCGCATGGAACTTTTAAACAAAACTCAATTAAAGTAGGGAATTGTACATGAAAATGAGATGTTTTGCTAAGTCCCATACTCACATGTATTTCCTCCAGTTTTGGAGAAATGGGACATTTACTTAAGTGTTCCAGCAGAGAGTGTATATGAGTCCTTCTGTTTGCAGAGGATCCTCAGGATAGCATTGGCATGTAATCACATCTACAACTGTAGTGACCGATACTTTATTTTTGTCCTGTACATATATATGAAGATCACACCTAAGCTTTCAAGCAGAGTTGCTCTTTGAAGGTCTTCATACAGTTTGATAAACCTGTTATTATTTGAAGAATCATCATTTTTTTCTATTAACATTCATAAAATCGATTGCCATTTGCAGAATCTACTTCAGTTTGCAAAGCTTATCATGATTTATGCTACTGTTTGTAAAACTAGTCAGTCTGCTTTACTATTTGAAAGACTTTTTACAAAGCTCATCACTATTTATATGACTGTCTACAGAGCTTTTAACTGTAACTGTTATTGTTTTCTATTTTTCAATGTTTGCAGAGCTATTATAGTCTGAAGAGCTAGGAGTGTCTGTCACTGTATTATTGTCTACAGAACCAGTCATCATTTGCATTAGTGTTTGCAGAACATGTCTCTGCTTACAGAAATTAAAGTTATTGGTGACTATGCTTTAAAATTTAATAAAATAATGGATGCCCTTTTCCATAAGCAAACCATTACTCATAGTACATACAGTCTTTTGGTTTGCAGGTTTTTTCATTGTTTGTATTTTTGACCATAGATTCTAAGACCACTTGCATATAGATACTTGTACATGTCAGTACACATGAACACACATATCATTTAGAATCATAGATTTAGACTTAGAAGATATCTCTGAAATCAACTCCCTTGGAAATTAAGGATCAAGGAAGTTAGGTGAAGTCAGACAGGTAATAAGCAGCACAGGTGAGACCTGAACCCACTTCCTCTGACTCTAGAGTGAATGATCTTTTCTTTTACCATATTGCTTGCATTATACAAATTATTACTACTTCCATGAAATTATCTGTAAAAGAGATTTTATTATCTCCCTTCTCCAACATCTAGAATTTATAAATTCTCTCTCATAAACACCCTCCCTCTGAAATAATTTCATTATTCAAAACCTTCAATGTCCATTTAAGCCCCAGTTCCATGTTTTTGTTCTGTGTATTTTACATGTGTGGAACTGCATTTCAGACTGGAAGCAGAAACTTCCACCTAGAACAAGACATCAGTGGTTGAACTAGAAAGAGTTCGATGGAAGGAAGCAATAATGACCTGACTTACACCTTCTGTCCTTGAGAAACTGGGTCAGAGAACATCTTGGAGCCTAAAAGTGACCTGATAACTGTGGGGAAAAGCAGAAGGAATCCCTTCCTCCTCGTTACCTCCAGCGGCCCCCAGGGCCATCTGTTCAGTGGCATCTCCCTGTGACCAATCTCTGTGGTCTGCCAGGGGTGCAGATCTGAACTTGCTGCCAGCCACCTCCCAGCGGAGGCTGAGTTTCCCTTGTTCTTCTGAACAGTGCTCAGAGGTGTATGTGATATAACGAAACTCAAGCAATTCTATTCTCATTTTCAAGGTCAGCATTGAAAAAGCGACGGTGAATGTGTGTGGGAAGGGTGTGTGGGAGTGGGCTAGAAGGGGGTGGGGGGGTTCTGTCTTTTCCACTGCCCCTATCTTCTGGCCCTGTTCCCCCACCTTTCCATCAGCTCCGTCTCCTCCAACAGTCTCTGTTGTCTGCCGAGGAGGTTTCGAAGGATGAACGTATGAAGGTCACTTTATAATTTCATAAATAATTACTATGTTGAGCACAGAAGTGAGTGCAACCCGTCAAAGCAAGGCTCTCAAGAAAAGAGACCAGTAGCTCGGGTCTGGAGCTTCTCGATCCCTTCGGAATAGGGATTATTGTCATCTCAATCTCCTTGCCAGCATCTTCCTCTCACTCAACCCGCGATAGAGATCTCCTCCACCCTCTCCCTTCCCCCACCCAGGAGGGATAGGGGGGTGGGAGTGGGAGTAGGGGAAGAAAGCCACTAAGCTAGTGCAGCTGATTTAGAGTTAAAAAAAAAAAAAACGGGGGACGGGCGAGTCGAGTGGGAAAGCAGCCACTTTGGAGAGGTTTTCTGCCGACACAGAGATGGATGCCTCGGAATCGATCCTCTCTGAAGATGAATTGCTGTGCGATGCACAAAGAAAACCCCTTTGGTTTGAACAGGCAGATAATGTTCCTGACGGAGCCCCCGGTCCATGTCAATTTGTTGTGATTGGTGTGGCAGAGACAGAGAGACTGAGGGGAAGAGACAATGAGTTACCAAAAAAGAAGCAGAGAACCAGAGGGAGAGACCCAAATAGAGAGAGTTATAAACAAAGAAGGCATAGAAAGAGATTTAGAGAGAATAAAGCAGAGAAAGATGGACAAAATAAATAAGGACACAAAAGAAACAACTAGAGAGATTGATAGAAACTTGAATATTGAAAGAATCACACTTTTCAATGGAGATTAGGAATTCCTGTTCTAATTATTTTAAACATCAGTCAGTCCAGTGGTTGATGTTAATCTGGCAGGTTTTGGAAATTGGGAATATTAGCTACTCACAGGATCAGAAGATCATAGATTCAGAGGTAGAAAAGACTTTAGAGGCTATCTAACTAAGCCCCTTTATTCTGTTTAATTAGTCATTTCAATCTTGTCCAATTCTTTGTGACACCATTTGGTTTTTGTTTATTTGTCTCTTTTTGGCAAAGATGCCAATGGGATTTTTTATTTTTTCCAACTCATTTTACAGATAGGAAACAGAATTAAGTAAAGTTAAGTGACTTGTCTAGGATCACACAGCTCAGGTCCTCTTGTTCTCTGAACAACTTAGCTGCTCTCCCTCATTTTAGATATGAGGACACTGAATCCCAGAGTCTTGCTCAAGGCAACACAGGGCAGAGTCCTTGACTATATGGATAGAAAGGCAATTTGATTCCTGTGGAAAGAGCACTGGATTATGAAGCCATTTTGGACAGGACCTTCGTGCAAATCCTGTCTCTGATACTTTAGTGCCTTTTGTGACCTCAAGCAGGTCTTTTATTTTTATTTTTTATTTTCACTTCATTTGTCTATCTATACAATCATTTTTAGAGAGTTAGAAGGTAAACTAAAAGTCATCTAGTCTAACCTTCTCATGCTACAGATGATGAAAATATTGAGCCTCAAAGATGCAGTTGGGATTCGAATATAGGTTTCCAAGCTCTAAACCTAATGGTCTTTCTAATATACTACACTAGATGAGGTGAGAAGGTAAGCAGGCTCTGCTGGGGCCAGAGCACATAGATTTCCAGAGAGGATGGGAGAGACCCTAGGACCTAAATTCCTGAGATAGAGAGGCAGATCTGAGACTTATATAGGGAAGAGTCATTTCTTACTGGAGTTTGAAAGGGCACAAAAGGACTGATTCTTGAGGAAAAACAAAAACAAAATGGGTTTCCCTATCCTCAAGGCATCACAAAGTCTTATCCTTATTTCTCACTCCTCTTTTCTTCCCATAATTTCCTCTTCTTTTCTCCTATACCTTTGCCTATACTCTTCTCTTTTCACCCTCTCCTTTCCTCTCAGATAATCTTATGGAATTTAGGTAAGAACTGCATAAAAATGAGCTAAAAAGATAGGTGCTCCTTTTTTTTTACAACTCAAAAGATTTGATTAATTTCATGTATTTATATATATATATAATATATATATAATATATATATACAATATATATATATATCAAGAGAGAGAGAAAGAGAGAGAGAGAGAGAGAGAGAGAGAGAGAGAGAGAGAGAGAGACATGTGTGTATGAAAAAAAATCTGTTCTGTGTATTTTAGGCACAAGCTTTTCAGAAAAAGTGTTTTAAACCATTTAGGATTATTCTAATTTAAGCATTTTTTCACTTTTGAGAGAGAAATGTAAAAATCAACAAAGCATTCTCATAACCTTGAACAACTCTCTAATTCAGGTCATTTTGAAGTTTCAATATATAGAATTTTTATATCAAATATATTTCATAGTCAAAATTGAGCAAAGGTCCAGAGCTAAGGGAAGGTTTAGCTATTGGTTTGTTTCATCAAATAGAACAATGGTTAAAAATTTTGACAAATTTATTCAATCTCTTTGACCACTACCTTTAAGTACTCTTCAACTGATTAAAGTTGAATACAAGAAAATCACTTAATTAATCATATTTTTTTTCCCTTTCTGATCATTATCTTAATCCCTTTAAGGCATGAAAAAATCAAATGGCCCTAACTAGACCCTTTGGAAGACTGGTTAAGGCATTCTCAGGAACCCTAGTTTTCATTCTTGATCTTTTATACACTTTCCTAAAAAAAAAAGTGGCTTTAGATTAAGATAATTTTGAAATGCCTATTTCATATTTCTAACGATGAGATTTAAAGAGTTGGGGCCGGGGAAAGTTGCCTGATTCATATATGTATATATATATATATATATATATATATATATATATATATATATATACAAAATAGATGGCATTTTTCTTTCTCTAACTCAATTTACAGATGAATAAACTGAGGTAAACAGGATAAAGTCACTTTTCCAGGATTACACAGCTAATACCTATATGAATCTGGATTTGAATTCACTGAGATGAGTAGCTGTCTATATGGTATATACCTATGCATATATACATAAGCACAAATATATGTATTAGGCATGCATGCATGTATTGTGGGTATGAGTGAGAGATGTCAAGAAGATCTAGATTAAAGTCTTGCCTCTGACACATATTGTCTCTCTGACCCTTTCTCATTGCTCTAATTTCAACTAGCATCAGTGGAAGGAATTTCTTCATCAGAGTTCCCCATATTGATGGAATGATAGCTACAGTTCAGACCTTATATATGCACATATTCTCATATACTTATGTTTGCATGCACACATATTATGACATTTCTTCACAGCATAAAGAGAGCCAAACTCAAGAGTCAGGAACTTGAGTTTCAAACCTCTCTTCTGACACTACATTCTGTGTCCTGGGAAGGTCATTTAAATTTCTGCCCAAGCAACTCTCTAAGTTTCAGAGAAAGGGCTGATCTGTATGAACTGGTTCTCATGTACACAGGTATGTGTGCACACAAAAATACACACAAACATTAAAAGAGAGGCAACAGGATGTGGTTGACACAGGACTGGATTTAGAGTACAGAAGACCTAGGTTCAAGTTTCTGTTTTCCACTAATTTTTGTCTTTCATTTATAAAGAAGACCATGGTATCAGGGAAGTGATGCCAGGACAAGCATGTTCATTGGATTTGATTGAGGGGATGCTGTGCTAAGTCATCAGGTTCACTTTCTCCTCCAAGTTATCTGGGTCCAATGATCAGATATGAATTAGTACCACTGGAGATGGCCCTGGATGCAAGGTAATAAGGGTTAAGTGACTTGCCCAAGTTCACACAGCTAGTAAATGGCAAGTATCTGAGGTTAGATTCAAACTCCCACCTTCTTGAATCCAAGACCAGTGCTCTATCTACTGAGTGATCTAGCTGTGTGACCATAAGCAAACCACTTATTTTAATTGAGCCTAATTTAACTCCCTAAAAGTAGGTTTTAAAGAACAAAAATTATCGTCTTTCCTATCCCATCTCTTTGCACTATTTGGGCTGATTCCCAAAGTGACTATGTTGTATCAGGATAACTCTTTGGTGCATAGACCAAGGCAAAAATATTCTCTTTCTTAGTACATTGGCATCAACTGCTAACTCTATAACCCAAAGACACTTTGAGCTCTCAAAATCCCAAGAATTACAATTCAAAATAGTATCACAGAGCCAAAAGATTTAAAGAGACATCAGAGATCATCTTCATTCTAATCCGATTTTACAGATGAGTAAACTAAGACCCCAGAAGGATACTTGAACTTCCCAGGATTACACAATTCATAAGTGACATAGTTCAGATACTAAAATTCATCTCCAAATTTGTTGCTTTTTCTCTGCATTTTTCTGCTTCCCGGGAGAGATAAGATGAACTTTTCAAGTCTGCTAGTCTTAAGATATACTATTAAATTTGGAAATGAGTTTAGAGGTGATCTGATTCAACCTTCTCATTTTCCGGAAGGGGCCAACTAAGTCCTAGAGAATAGAAGTAATATTTTTGTTCAGTCCTTTTTTAGTGATGTCTAACTCTTCATGTTCCCATTTTGAGATTTTCTTGGCAAAGATCCTAGAGTGGTTTGCTATTTCATTTACCAGATTATTTCACAGATTGAGCAACTGAGGCAAAACAAGGAGTAGATAGGAGACAATCAATGTAAAGTGACTTGCCTAGGTTCATGAACTAGTAAGTATCTGAGGCCATATTTGAACTCAGGAAAAGGAATCTTTCTGATTCTAAGCCCAGCCCTCTAGCCACTAAGCCACGTACCCAGATGTACCTGAAAGGATATGTCCTCCATCCTAACCCTCTGTTTCAGTCAAATACATTCACCCCTAAGAGTCCAAGTCATTGACAAGTCCTTTTTGACTGTTGAATTCTTTCCTTGTCACAGTCTAAAACCAGGTCAAATGTCATCTCTTCCATGAAGACCTTGATTGACACTTCTCTTATCATGTAATATGGTTCCTAACTTATAGCATTGTGCATTGCACTTTATGTATGTAAAGGCTCTCTGGGTACAGGAACTGTAACTTGGTCATATTCTTTGCTTCTCTCCTAGTCTTTTCATATAGTAAACACGTTCCTCACCACCTTTGATTCATTAATCCCAATGAGGAACCAGCTCTGCCAATAAAAATTAACATCTTTGCAACTTCTAGTCCTTGAGAGTCATTTAGGGGGCAACTAAAGTGACTTGCTAAGAACATACTAAGGAAGGATTCGAACCTTTTCTGACTCAGAAGCAGGTCTCTATCCACCCCTCCCCCCAAGTGTCTCTATGGAAGATACTTGAATTGAATTGGGCTGTGTCTATATCTCAGGGTTCTTTTCTCCTTTTTCTCTCTTTCCCTCCAGGGATCTGGTTCAGACAGAGATTGCCCTCCAGGTACAAGCTCTTGGGAATTAGTGGCCTACCTCTCATCATTGTTCACAGAAGGAGATATAAGGGGCCAGATAGTGGCAAATGATGCTTGTTACATACTCTGATGTACACTATAAATAAAAAATACATGAATCAAAATTTATAAAAAGATGAGTTTATGACCCATGGAGAGAGAGAACATAAGTATTTATTATAAAGATAGGAGATGGAGGAGGGGGGACCACTGTCACTTCCACCTTTGTAGATCATGAGGAGACTTCACGAGGGAATACCTGAGACAGAAACCCAAAGACTGGGGTATCCCAACATCCACATTCACAAGGGCATCCATAAGATCAAAGATTTAAACTAAAAAGAGGTCTTAGAAGTCATCTAGGAGCAGGTTGGTAGCATAGTAGATAGAGCACTGGCCTTAAAATCAAGAGTGTCTGAGTTCAAATTTGACTTCAGATGCTTGCTAGCTACATGACCCTGGGCAAGTCACTTAACCCTAATTGCCTCCCACTTCCCAAAAAAGAAGTCATCTAATTCAGCTATATCATTTTTACAGATGAAGAAACTCAAATCTGGTTACTCCTACCAATACTTCATCTCTCTTTCATGAATGGGACATATAACTGGGACACCACAGTATAGGTTCAGATCCCACCAGCTACTACTAACTCATTGTTTGACCTTGACCTTCCCCCCCCCCAGTCATAAAATGAAGAGGTTGAACTAAATGACCTCTAAACTCCCAGCTTCAATGGTGTAGTCTCTGATTAGCATGCTCTAGAATGGGTCATCTCATCCTTCCCCTGGGAGGCAGGTCAATACAATGGAAAGTATACCAGATTTAGAGATAAAGTACTCAAGTTCAGTATCTGAGATATGCCACTTATTATCTATGTAATCCTGAGAAAGTCATGTTCCCTTTCTCAGGTTCTTCATCTGAAAAAGGAGGGAATTGGATCAGATGATTTCTGAAGCACCATTGTTCTCTAAATCTATGGTCCTTTAATTCTGTAGTCCCTCTGTCTCTTGGCATTACTAATTCAAAGCCATCCTAGAGGAGTATTTGGGTTTGTTTGGTTTTTTTGGCTAATGTAAATCTCTGATTCTGCACCACAACAACATAGCAAGAAATTATGACCTAGGAGTAACAATGACTAATATACATGGTTGTGCTTCTCTCCATCCCCTCCCACCTACATAGATCTGGTCACTACTCACCACATAAAGTAATAGTAAGACAAGCTAACCTAGTTCTTCAAAATACTAAAACTCCCAGAGAAAAATCTCTATTCACTTTTGCATCAGGGTATAATGGGACTATGGAGTCTAAAAACATAACTTTTGAGACAAACTTCCCAGGAGTGACATGAGGAGGAGTGTGGTAGGTACAATACCTGTACTTCCTAAACTCTGTTCTACCCGCCTTCTCCATCATAAATTATCCCACATTCTTATTGGAAGATATCTTAAAAGTATTTAGGAACCATGCTTTCAGAGACTAAAGTTATAATCTACCATAACTTTAGTCTCTGAAAGCATGGTTCCTAAATTGAAAAAGTTATCCCTTTCTCAATATCTTAGTCTACTTTCACCATGTAGCTCATGCTCATGGTCCCTGATATAGGAGAAGCTGAAGTTGTTGGATTGTGTGAGCTCAGGAGTTTTAAGTTGTAGTGGGTTTAGTTGATGGGTATCCATACTAAATATAACAACAATTTGATAAATCCTCAGGAATGGGTAACCATGGTTCTGCCTAACAAGAGGAGAACAAGCTCAGATGGGGGTGGGGGAACTAACTACAACTTAAGTTTCCCATCAGGATTGAGTTGTGAGTGGCTGTTGCACTTTAAACCTGGGAAGAATAGGATGACCCAGACTCCATAAAAAGAAAAAGAAAAAGAAAAAAGATCCACTTTCAGAGTGTCTTCTTACTTATAGATCACCTAAGGGGACAGCCCTCACACTGAGTAATTCTGGGAAATGATGCCTCCTGGTTTGAGTAAATGACATATCTAGGAACCTACCAGTAGGAAGGAATTGTGTGGAGGCCTTCCCTGTGGCCACTGTGCTTAATTAGGCTGATAATATGGATCATCAAATCCAATATTTGAAGCAACCATATTGTAAGATGAAAAAGAAAAGAAGCCAGGAAAAATAGGAGATGCTGTCTTTCCACTCTTCCCTATTCCTTGTGCCACTTTTCCCCTTCTCTATTCACCTCTCCTATTTCTTCCTAATCTTTCTTTTTCCCATTTCTGAATTTTGGTCTTCCTCTCTTCTCCTCCAATTGCCTTTTCTCTTTCTCCCCACAGTCTTCTTTCTCAGTTATCCCACCTCTCTGCTTCTTCCTAATTTCTTTTCTTTTCCATTCTCAATATGATCACTTAGAGCTAGAACTCCTTGGTAGAACCCAAGAAGCATATACATGAGGGTGGTGGATCAGAAAGAATAAAGAATACTAAGAGGCAAAAGAGATTTGGGAGAGTCAGTAATAAAGAGAGATGAAATAATCCATGATTGGGGTCGAGCTGCAAAGGTAAGAGGAATATGACAAATCAGAGTAAGGGGGGGGGGTAGGGGAAAGGAGTAAGATTATTTGTCTTAAGACTGAACTTGATTCTGAAGAGCATTTACTCCTTCAACCCTTTTCTATTTCCTCCAATCTTGATTTATTGTGCTAAACTAGAATAGATTAAGTTACACAATGGATAGAGTATTACATAGCCTGAATCAGGAAAACTGAGTTCAAATCTGGCTTAAGGTAACTTCCTACTTGTGTGGCCTTAGGCAAATCACTTAATCTCTGTTTTATTTTCTGCAAAATGCAGATAACAATGACACTGTCTTCCAGGGTATCTGGAAAGTCCAAAGGAGATCTTAGTAAAAGTACTTAAAACAGCTTAGCATATAGTAGGTATTTAATGAATGTTTGTTCCCTTCCCCCATCCCATTCCTCATTCATAGAATATTAGAGCTAGAAAGGACATCTGGCTCCCCTCACTTTATATAGAAAGAAAATGAGAACCAGAAAGGGGAAGTGATTTGTTAACAGTCTAGAGAAAGTGACTCAAGACTTCTGACTTGTAATCCAGTTCTCTTCCTACTCTGCCAACAAAATTACAGAGCTTTCTTTCATTAAAGAAGCTTCTCAGTGCAGGCACTATCCTCAGACTTGAGGACACAAAGGAAAATAAAAAGAAATAGTTCCCATCCACAAAAGAATTTACACTTTATTGGAATTCAAATATATTCTACCAAAATATACAAAAGCTACCTCATAATGCAGTGAGGGTCTTTCATACTCCACCTTTAGCATATGAATTTATCAGATTTGTTAGTTGACATTTTAGATAGTCCAAAGAGCTTGATCCTGAGGGGCTATGTTGTAAGATAGATAAAAATATCAGTGGAAAGAAGTGAAAAATGAGGATAGTAGTTAAAAGGAAGGGTTAAGCTCAGGAAACAAAGAGAGAAGAGTAGAGGAAGGTAACCTAGGGGGCATCTTGGACCCTGGAAAAAAGTTTTATTTTACCCATATCCCAGGCTAGGCTCCATTTTAAAGCATTGCCAATGGAAACAAGCAGAGATTTCAGACTCATTGCAAAACTAAAGTCATTTAGCCCTACAGAAATTCAGATACCTGTGGTCACTTAGCCCTTATTCAAACCTCCATTATAATCCTATGTAGTATTAATGCTTAGGAAAAAAGTGTAGGGGAGGGCCTGGAGTAGGGATTCAACCATGGATAGATTTCAAAGGGTCAAAAAACTTGAATATAAAAAAGTATCTTTTTAAAAAAACTCTAGTTGAAATTTAGCATTTCTTTTAATTATGGATATAGGCAAAAACAACAACAACAAAAAAAAAAAACCCTGCTATTCTAAGAAGGGATCTATTGGACTTACCTGATTGTAAAGTGAACCATGATAAAAAAAAAACAAAGAGGTTAAGAATCCCTGACCCAGAGGGTCTTTAAGATTCCTAATTATATAACACTCTATCTCTGTATTCTAAAATTTTGTATTCTAGGATTCACCTCAGCTCTGAAATTCTACATTATGTGATTTAACAATTAGCATTCTAGGTTCCTTTCCAAGGCAGACATTCTATGTTTTATGACTAATAATAATAATAATAACAATAAATAAGATTTATGTAATACCTAACATCTGCCCAGCACTGTGCTCAGCACTTTATAGCTATTTCATTTGAGCCTCCCAAAATCCTGGGAGATAGGTTATAATACCCATTTTATAGTTGAAGAAACTGAGGCAAACATAGATTAGTGACTTGTTCAAAGTCTGAGGTTGGTTTTGAACCAAGATCTTCCTGATTCCAGGTCCCAGCATTCTGTCTAATATTTAACCTTCTGGAGTTTCATTTATCTTTCACATTCTGTCTTCCTGTGGAGCATTTGAGGAGGAACATAGGATCTTACCGCTCTCTAGTGGAAGGGACCTTGAAGATGATCCAAGTATCTAGGCAGAGTGAGATAGTAGAAAGACCAGTGGACTGAAAGTTTGTCTTGAGTTTCACTTCTCTCCTCATCATTAAGATGAAATTAATGATAATTTGGGGCGGCTAGGTGGCGCAGTGGATAAAGCACAGGCCCTGGAGTCAGCCGTACCTGGGTTCAAATCCGCTCTCAGACACTTAATAATTACCTAGCTGTGTGACCTCAGGTGAGCCACTTAACTCCATTTGCCTTGCAAAAACCTAAAAAAAATTAATGATAATTTAATTTCTCCTTGCCTCCTTTCTGCTTTTTGCATAAGACATTTCATCTCCTGACTTTGGGTGGCTTCATTGACTATCCCTTAAGCCTAACATGTTCTATCTTCTCACATCTGCCTACTGGATAACCTGACTTCTTTTAAGTCTCAGCCAAAATTGCATTTTCTACAATGAGCTTTCCCAGTCACCCTTAAGGAGAAGTATGCTGGTAAATATTTAACTACCAGAAAAATGTACATATGAAACTTTGAAGTTTAATCTGAATTGGTAATATTTTCTCTTCAATTTTATTAAATTTAAATAATGAACAAAACAATGTCAAGCCCTAATCTGAAATGCTTGCTGATTTATCAAGAGTAAATGCTCACTTAAAATTTAACAATAGGCTCTCTGAACAGGTGAGCTGGTTCAAAAACACACACTTGCTTAGTGCTAGACCTTTCTTTCTAAGATTATCTGAATTGTGTCCTGTATCTATCTTGTTTGTAATTTGCATTTTTGCCTCCCTCATTAAATGTAAAGTTTCTTGAGGTCAGGAACTTGTTGTGGCTTTTTTTTTTGTATCCCCTAGTGTTTAGCATGATGGCACTAAATAAATGTGATTTTAAAAATTTGACTTACCAAGGATAAGCCCCCAAGTCTCAATTTAGACATTTACAAAAAGAGGGTGGGTTTGTAGCAGAGTATGGATTAGAATCTAGGTCTCCTGAAGCTCAGTCCTATGTTTTTCCACCATATAAGCTGGTATATAAGTAATTAGAAACTTGGAAGTATGGTACCCACAGTTTCTAGCTCCATTCAGCCTTCCTGGCCCAAAAGAGCCTTTCTGGCTGTTCATCCTTCACTGTTTAATTTGGAAAAACTGGTCTGGGTGCAGAGCTTTTGCTACAATAAATATCTAATAATCTTTTCAGAGTCAATTACCAACCTTACAGAAATGGTGTTGATTTAATTACCCTGTTGGAAAAAGGGGAGAAAGAGAGAAAAGAGACAGACAGACAGACAGACAGACATATACAGACAGAGTTAGAGAGAGACCAGAGAAAGAGAGAGATAGAGGCAGAGAGAGGTAGAGTCAGAGATAGAAAGAGACAGACAGTCAGACAGAGGCATACAGTATAATAGAAACAGAAACAAAAAGACATAGCTAGGGATACAGAGACAAACAGGCATAGAGGTATATCAAAGAATATGCTTGGACATGACTTCCTTTTGTGGTCAAGAAGATTGAGATTGGTCAAGACTGACCCTCCTCTTGTTATCTATCATTTATTTTAATTCTGGGAATAGCAGGTTTTTTCCCCTCTCCTGATTATCTAAAGTCTACTAGTCAGAGAGGATCTCTATTTAGAAATAGAAGTATAAGATTTTTATGTCATGTATATACAAATAAACTTGTGAATGCATGTGTGAATTTATCATGTGCATGAATGTGTCTACAGGAGTGGGTAGTAAAATTGTGGCATACATTTTGGAGATATTAGTAAATTTTCCATATGTACATTTATCGGAAAGGGGAAATGAAATTCTAAGTGGATTCACATTCTTGTGGCAGAATATCCAAGTAAGTATAGTTCATAACTTAAGTGAAGGGAGCCATGTAAATGATTCTTCCAAAATCAGCTGCTATTACAGGATACCTTTTGCTGCTGGGTATTACATGTGACAGCTGGGGAAGAACTTGCCTTAAGCTCTTAAAGCCAATCCCTTATCCTTGGTACAGAATTGGATTGTTTCCCTTCTGTTAAGGCCATATATGCAAGGTCTTTCAAACCCATTGCCAGGTTCAGGCTATCTGTCTGATTTCTCTCCCCATAAGCAGTCTACATTTTTTTCTGATAATCTATTCCCTGGGTGATTCCCTTAGACCAGTACTGGAATTTATGCTTATTTATCCAAATAAGCCATGTCACCTTCAAAGTAGTACCCTTTGGGGAAGGTTACAGACAAATCTGGGAGGACCTATATAAACTGATATAAAGTGAAATGAACAGAACCAGTAGAACATTGTACAGTATAGTACAATGTAACAGCAGTATTTTAATGAGGATCAACTATGAAAAACTTAACTATATAGATACATAATATGTATATTTAGTAAGATCTATCTATCTATCTATCTATCTATCTATCTATCTATCTAATCTATCTATCTATCTGGAATAGCAGTCATACTTCTGAGTCTCTGTGGTGCCTACTATGACTCACCCCTTTGACTTCAGTCTCTTCATAGTTGCCATAGTTTTTTGGTGTGGATTTATCCATCTGATTCTTGGCACCCAATGTACCACCTTTTAAGAAAACTACCTCTCCTCTAATCTCTTGACTGCATCTCTTTTCAAGGCCTCCAGGTTCTAGCGCTTTCCCTACTCTAAGGTAATGTTTCATCTACTAGGATATATATACATGTATACAAGTATGCATACACACATAACTTCTATTAGAACATAATTTTTTTTGAGAGAAGGAACACCTTTTCTCTATATCTCCAACATATTGCAAAGAGTCTGGAATGTTTGCTGATTGACAACAATCTGTTAGCACCCTTAATTTAGGTCACATGGAAAAGCATATCTATATTCTGCTCTTTAGTGCTAACATTAAGCATTAAAACAGCAGCATTAATACAACAACAATAATGCACCTTGATCACACCTCTCAGATCAGATTTCCCCCAAAATATATTCCACCCTATTTGTATACAGGCAAGTCAAAAATCCAAGAGTACTAAAAACAAAATTCAAACATTCAAATTAAAGCCTTTTACTTCTCAGTCTTGCAGAGAGGGCAGACTTATCTATCCCTTTCATAGAGTCCCAAAGCTAGCCAGTCCTCTGCTCTATTACCTTTGCTTCCATAACTCTGCTCACAAAGGGCTTCTTTCTTTTCACTTAGTCCTGCAGATGTGCATTCCTTGCTGTCCCTTGAGATACTGTACCTACTATACGTTTTATATAACCTATTATACCCAAAGAGTACATGGCCTTGTTATTCAACTCTTAGCTTAGGAAAATAATTGTAAAGCAGGCTGATCTAAAGCCTATTATCATTTTGTCTTTCCCTCTGTCACAAAAATCTGTCTGTCCTGTACCAGACAATTTTACTCTAGGGTTTTCCATGCAAGTGAATGTCCCATGGGTAAAATCTGATTTTATCCTTACCCTGGCTTTTTTCTCCTTCTTAGATGGCCACAGATACATATCTAAATCTCCCTGCTTCTGGTATAGGGGCTCTTAACCTGTTCATAGACCCACAAAGGGGCCATTCTAAATTATATGGAAAATTGTTGTTTGTTCTCTGCTTTTAAAGAAACCAGTGTCTCTCTTTGACATTGATATCTTGACTTGCTCTTGAATTGGATTTAAGTGAGGCACAGAACGTCCTTGCCTAACCCTCCCTCCCAGATTCATCAAAGTTCAAGTGGCAAGACAAAAGTCAAGATGACTGGAGAAAACCTTGGATTTAGTGGATGACCTTGACATCTTCTATGTCTGACTAAGTTCCAAGAGCTCCACAGTGCCTGCTTCAGCTATCTTCATAGCCATTGGAACAAATTGTTCTCATCTGCCTATTCCTCCAGGGAAAGTTTTCACATTCTCAGGGTAGACATCTCTCTAACTCACCAATGGGTTTGAGACTTGTTGGTTATACTCAATCTGGTTTAGCCTACCTACCAAGACAGTTGAACTCAAATGTGATTGCTGCCAATACTATGGCTTCTTGAAGTCACAGGTGTGAGTTGCGTAACAGATAGATGCCAATGGAGAATAAGCATCCCTCCCTAAACATCACTTATCTCTGTATTATGTATATATGTGCCCACATACATACCCATTTACATTTGTTTTATATATATATTAATTTTGATAGTTATGTATATATATATCTTTATTTGGATACATCATATATGTGACTATATCTATATCAATATAATTGTTTATATCAGTATCTTTATATCAATATAATCTCTTTATATCAATATAATTGTTATTCCCATGTATTTTTTCCTATGTATTTAAAAACTACTCTTAGCAGGTGTGCAAAGATTTCAAAAGACTCTTCAAAGGGGTCTATGATTCAAAAAGAATAAGGAACCCATTTAAAGGAGGAGTGTTTTATATTTAGTTCCCTATATAAGGTGAAAGGGAGATGGACATCCCTTTAGTGTGGGACTTTAGAAAGAGTACAGGACTTAGGAGTCAGAAACCTGAGCCCAGTTTCATTCTGAGTCTGATCAACTGTGAAACCCTAGGCAAGTCAATATACTCTCTCACCCTCAGTTTCCTTATCTGTAAAATGAAGGGCTTGGATGAGATATCTCTCTTGAGACATCCGGACTCTGGTTTTCTGTGTCAATGATTCTCTATCTGGAACCATGAGCTAGTGTTATAACTGAGGTAAAAGCAACCAGGAGGCTTCCTTGATTTATCTGTCTCAGGACATCTAATCACACACTCCAACACAGATAAATTAAGGCCCGCCTTCTTCTGATTGGGCTATTAATATCCATTGGTGCCTTTGCCTGCATCCATGGCTGGCTTTGCCCTGACAGTCTCTGAGGTCACTGCCGAGCCGTTGTTCCACATGATATCAAATTGATCTCATTGCAACTGGCATCTAAAGAGGGCCTCGAGGCCTCAAGCCTGGCTAAGTCAATGATTATCTTCCTCATTATAAGGGGAAATGTTGCTGGACCCAGAGGGACTCTTCAGGAAGACTCATGACAAATGGATAGAATGATGGGGGCTGCTTATCCAAGTGAGGATTTCATGAGCCCTTGTTGCTGCTGTAGACTCTATGTAACTGTCAAGCTGGAATTCTTTTAAGGATGGGGAGCTCATCACCTCCTAAAGCAGCCCATTCTAGTTTTTAGAAAGTGTTAATTGCTGGGAATTTTATTTTTTTTCACACTAATGCAGAACCAGTCTCTTCTCATCTTTGACTCACTGCTCCTAGTTCTGCTTTCTGAGACCAAATGAAAGATGACTAATCCTTCTTTCACATGACAACCCTTCAAATACTTGAAGAAAGCTAACATGGTCACTTTGAGTCTTCTCTTATTCAGGATAAGCATGCCTAGTTCCTTCAATCAATCCTTTTTATCTCTTATTTCCTATATCCAAGCTGTTGCTAGGCCTGCCAATTTCAACATTTATAACATTTCCTGAATCTGTGTCCTTCTCTCCTCTGACACTGGCACCACTGTAGTGCTGACTCTTATCATCCCATGCCTTGAATACTGCAATAGATTTCTGGGAGATCTTCCTGCCTCAAGTCTCTCTGCATTTCAATCCATTCTCCATTTAGTCACCAAAGTGATTTTCCTATACCCAGGTCTGATCTTAACACATGCCCCCTCCCCCTGACCCCCATCACTCAATACATTCCAGTGGCTCTCTTTTGCCTCCCAAACCAAATACAATATGCCTTATTTAGCATTCAAACTTCTGCATAACTTAATCCTCTCCTAGCTTTCCAATCTTCTTACACCTTATTATTCAATACATACACTTTGATCCAGTGATACTGTACTCCTGGCTTTTCTATGAACAAAATATTACATCTTTCCTGCTCTGGGAATTCTCTCTGACTGTCCCTTATTCCTAAAAATGTTTTCCCCACTCCACCTACAAACCTGTAAGTTTCATCTAATATTCTATGTCCTACAGGAAGCCTCTTCAATTAGATTATAAACTCTATGAGGGCAGGGACTATTTTTTGCCTTTTTTTTGTATTCCCAACATCTAGCATGGGTTACCTGGGAAGATGCTTAATGAATGCTACTGAATTGAATTGAATTGAAATGAAAATATGATATGCTTTCCTTCTGCTGGAAGCTCTTTACCTTATTTAGTCAATCAATAAACATTTACTAAGTACTTACTATATGTCAGGAAGTTTATTAAGTACTGCTATATGAAGAAAGGCAAAAGACAGTCCCTGTTCTGTTAGCAATGTCATTTCTAACCTATGGCACTTAGAACTTAACACAGTACTCTAGATGAGATTTGATATAGCAAAGTATGGTGGGGCTATCATCTCCCTATTCCTGGAAATTATTATTCTCTTTTTTATTTTTTTTAAGGTTTTTGCAAGGCAAATGGGGTTAAATGACTTGCCCAAGGCCACACAGCTAGATAGCTATTAAGTGTCTGAGGCCAGATTTGAACTCAGGTACTCCTGACTCCAGGGCCAGTACTCTATCCACTGCACCACCTAGCCACCCCATGAGTCACCTAGCCGCCCCCTTTTCTCTTAATGCAGTCCAATATCACATTGATTTTTTTGCCTATCATGTTATTCTTCTGACTCAACTGATTTTGTAGTCCACTGAAACCCTCAGATCTTTTTTAAGAACATTTTTTGTCTCTCCATAATTCCTTAATCTTCATTGGTGAAATGTAAATATGTGCTATCTCCTGTAGGTATGAGTTCAGAAAATGCATAATAATGACGTGTTCCCCATTAAATTACTCCTCTAGGTTAAGGCATATTGTCTCCAGAAGGCACCTGTGAATAATGTCACTTAAGTCCAGGTGACAGGTGGGGAAGGGATAATTCATTAAAAACACTCTTTGATTCCCATAAAGATCTTTAGTGGCAGGATGATTTGATGGAAATGATACTTGAAAAGGAGATTTTCTCTGCCATAAGATCTGGGATGTCTTATCTGAGGGACTCTGAAAAAAACATCTAACTTTTCCAAGCCCACATCTGTAAAATAGGGATAATAGCATCCACTGTGAGGATCTAATAAATGTAAAAATTACAAAGCACCATGCAAATACAAGACAAGAGTAATTTATCACAATTTTTAGGTGACTTAATTTCAAAGAGCAAGTTCCAGACAAGTCATATATACAGGACAGGTAAGTTTTTAATGTGGAAAATAGAGGATGGAAATGTCTTGAGAATGGTCACTGAGGAAATCAGGTCCTGGTGGAACCACAGCAATGTCAAGGCAGCAGGTGGGGTGAGATGTGTATAGAGTGTTTCCAGATTGGTACTGAATAGACAGTGAAAGGGAGGGGCTAGTAACAGAAAGGAATGCTAAAAATCAAAGAAATAACTCTGTCAGGAGTAAATTGTGTTTGTTTTCTATCACTGAACCAGGTACCAATCAACTATTTGTAGGTAACAAAGGCCTTAAAAGCTTATATGACCTTCATTTTTTTCCCTCTCAAATCATCTTTTTCAGCAGTGATAATAAATTCATCCTTCTTAGGCAAAGATTTAGCTAGGTCATACTTCAGTTTCATATTCTTCAGTGGCTCTTTATTGCCACCTTTGTAAAGTTCCAACTAGTATTCAAGAAACTCCATGATTTGATGCTACCAGCTCCCTGCATTGTATTCTCTGCTTTTTTTTTTTAGGGGTTTTTTTTTTTTTGCAAGGCAGATGGGGTTAAGTGGCTTGCCCAAGGCCACACAGCTAGGTAATTATTAAGTGTCTGAGACCGGATTTGAACCCAGGTACTCCTGACTCCAGAGCCGGTGCTTTTATCCACTGTGCCACTGCGCCACCTAGCTGCCCCTAAAATGTTATCATTTAATACTAAGTAGCTGTCACTGCTTTTTTTTTTTTTTTTTTAAGGTTTTTGCAAGGCAAATGGGGTTAAGTGGCTTGCCCAAGGCCACACAGCTAGGTAATTATTAAGTGTCTGAGACCGGATTTGAACCCAGGTACTCCTGACTCCAAGGCCAGTGCTTTATCCACTATGCCACCTAGCTGCCCCCTGTATTTTCTGCTTTAACCAAAATCTCTGAACCCAGAATATCTTCTTTCCATTCTTGTCTCTGTTGGCAGGGACTTCTTTTGCCTCTTTTTGTATCCCCAACTCTTAGTATGGTGTCAATACATAGTACAGGCTTCAAATATTTATTGAATTGAATTGTTGAAGATAGATGGACTCAAGACCTTTTCACTATTGAGCTTGACTTTCTCTGGAAATTTTTCAGTTCATGAGGTTTCCTATATTTGGACCAACTTTTTCCTTCTTTGTCTTTTGATTTCCTACCTATCTCTTACAATTCAACTCAACTACCTTCTCCTTCATGAAACCTTCTCTAATGAACACAATGTAAGATAGTAGAGATAGCTGGCCTCAGAATCAAGAAGACCTGATTTGAAGTTACACCTCTGAAAATTATTAACTACATGACCCTACTCTTGGTATTCAAGGCTATTCTCTAAGTCTAGAAATTATAAAGAAGTTGGTGACCTGCATACTAAAAAAAAGAGCTTTCTTCAAGAATAAAATCACAGGACTGACCCAAAAGAAAAGAAAGATTTGGATGATGTTTCTCCAATCAGACAACTTTTCATTGCTCACAACTTTCATATTCATTGTAAATGTATTAATAGTATTATAATTACATGTGAGTGTGTCTTATGCCACACACAAACCAAAACAAAGCACAATGCACTCCTAGAGAAGATACTATGTTTTATCAACTATGCATTTTCATACACTGCCAACCTCAATAGTCTACATACTGGAGGTACTTAATAATGTTGAATATAATTATATTAGATTGGATTGGATTTAATTGCCAGTCCTCATCAAGCCTCTGGATCAGACTGTTTCCAGAAAAGTTTTCATCAGATTGAAGGAGGAGGCACTATAGACTCTTTAGAACCAAGTTCCTTCCTTTGCTTGGTGGTGCTGTCCTTTGTGACACTATATAGACTTGAAGGACATGTATATACAAAATATATTATCTTTAATATGTGAGTTTTTACCTTTCATATAGTTTACAGAAGGGATTTTATGCATCTAGTGAGGAATGAGTTTATTTTGTTAGCCTATTTGTTAGTCCTTCAGTTCTTGTGGACTCCTAATTGATCAATGATCACACATTTCACTTGCCCATCTCCTGAAATGATCCTTGATTCTTTGTATGAAATTTGAGTTCCCAGTTCTTTCAAAATGAATCCATAGCCAAAGGCAGCCAAAAAAGAAAAAAAAAATATGATCTTAGGGTCCATTAAGAGATATTTGATGTTTTATTTTAAAACTGCATTTCTTAGGAAGGAAGATGCTATACACTTGCAGGGAAAGAGCTGATTACATAATATACATTATATGATTTTACATATATAAATGCATAGGTATGTATGAAATGGTGGTCGACTCTGGTGCAGGTTGGTGAGGGAGGAAGGGAGGGAGGGAGATAGTTCAGAACTTAAAATGTAACAAGAATAAATGCAATTATTTTTTCTAAAAAAGTGATATGTCCAAGACATCAAGATGATAGAACCCCATACTCTGTTTTGGTGTGACCACCCCCGGAGTACTGTGTCCAGTTCTTGACTATGCAGTTTTAGAAGCCTGTTTTTGGTGTTTTTTGTTGTTGTTGTTGTTTTATGGAAGGGTGATCAGGAAAGTCAGACAATTGGAGTTCATATCATAAAAGGATCATAGCTTGAGATGTTTTAACTAAAGTGGATAAGAGTTAGGCCAGATATAGATGTTGTATTTGAAGGATTGTTCTATGAAAGAGGAATTAAACATTTAACTTGGACCCCAAAAGCAGAACTAGGAATGATGGGTATGCCTAAAGTAGATTTAGACTTTATTTTGGCAATGATTTCCAAACAATTAGATTTGTCTCATAATTAAATGGATTGCCTTAGGAAAAGCTGGGTTCTACTTCTTCAGACACCTTAAAGAAAAAGTTGGTAATTATTTTTGTTTAGAATGCTATAGAAAGGCTCCCTATTTTCTGATTCTGTGACTTGGTTTGGTTCTGAGATGTTCTCATATTCAGACACATGTGAATAATAGAATTATATTATCTCAAATTTGAAAGAATCCTCAGAGATCATCTAGTCTAACCTATAAATAAAAAGGCTTTAATAATAATACTGAAGATGAAGATGGTGATGATGCTGTTGAAGATAGCTAGCATATATAGAGCATTAAAGTTTTCAGAGGTTGTTACAAATATTATTTCAATTTATCTTCATAAGAACCATCAAGGTAAGTGCTATTATTACCATTTTAAAGATGAGAAAATTGAGGCACAGAGAGGTTAAATGATTTGCCCAAATTCATCCAGGTTTATCTATAGCTGAATTTGAATTCAGAATTTGCTGATGCCATGTACATCACTATATCCACTAAGTCACCTATCTGCTGCCATAATATTCTTGATAATTGGATATGCACCTCTCCTTGAAGACCTCTAATGATAGGAACTTCAATATATCCTGAAATATTTCATTCTATTTTTGTACAGTCCCTTGGAAAGCTGCTATCAATACCCTGACTGGTTGACTGAGGGTAAGGTAGGGGAGAGAAGTACAGAGTGGATGGGATGATAAGGAAGAGTCCTAAAGATAAATTTCACTTGTTTAACTTGCAAAAATATTGTGTTGCGTGTGACATACATTTGAAGCTGCTTCAGTGTCCAGAATGAAGATAGAATTAAGATTGTCTTCCTTATCATAATGGAACTGAGAAATCCCAGAGAATCTATACTCTTCTCAAGCAAGGTCAGATTAAGATTAGGTCACATTAAGACCATGTTACTGAACTTTGTGCAAAAATTTAGCACAGGAATTCTCCTAGAGAACTTCCACTTATTGGAAGAAGATAGAGAGAAATTCACCATTTTCATTTCAGAAACCACATCTTAGACAATATACAGGGAGACAAATGCTTCAAAAGAACCATGATTGTATTAATGTGGGGATGGGGGTGAAGTCATGATGTCAATCATAAACTCTCCATGCCTAAGTATATGTTTTCATGAGTTGCTGTGGTAACAAAATTCACCTCAGCAAGGATTAAAAACAAGTCTCTCACTAGGTCCCTCTTCCTAACTTGGTAGGAAATACCAATCAGCTTTACTGACAGATAAATCAGAGTCACTTTCTTGTTGTGGTAAGATATCATCGTTTATTTGTTTCAGTGGTGTCTGACTCTTCATGGATTTCATCTGAGATTTTCTTGGTAAAGATACTGATATACTTTGCCATTTTCTTTACCAGCTCATTTTAAAGATGAGGAAACTAAGACAAATGCTCAAGGCCACACAGCTAGTAAGTAAGTTTTTTGAGGCTAGATTTGAACTCATGAAGATGAGTCTTCCTGATTCTGGTCCCCTGCCTCTAACTATATTATCTAGGATGCCAGTGAAGTTATTAGAGGAGGATTTATTGGAACCTGGAGACTTAATGGAGCATGGTAGATTTGAAATCAAAATACTAGGATCATGGTTTTAGTCTTTACAAGACTGCATTTGGAGTCAGAAGACCCAAGTTTGAATCTTACCTCACACATTTTACTAGCTATGCAATCTTGGTTGAACATTTTAAGTAGCTGTATTATGCAATCCTCTACTATGCAGTACTGTGGTGAATATTGAAATATATTTTATTAAAGCACGTAAAAATCTCTAGTCCATCTTCAACTCAGACGTCAAATTGTTCTTCATAAAGTACAGTTCTGACCATGTGATACTCCTGCCCCCATTCAATAAAGCCAGTGGTTCCCTATTACCTTCAGGGGCAGATACAAAATCATGTTGTACTTTTAAAGACCTTCTTATCTTGCCCCTTTCTACCTTTCTAGTCTTTTTTACATGAGACTCTCTGAGATGTTTCTTCAATGCAGTGATATTGACTTCCTTGCTGGTCCTTAAACAAAATGTTCCATCTCCTGACTCCAGGAATTTTCACTGGCAGTCTCCCATGCCTGAAATGCTGTCTCTCCTCACTTTGCCTCTTGGCTTCCTTCAGTTTTTTGAAGTCTCAACTATAATTCCACCAACTACAAGAGATATTTTCTGATTTGCTTTCTTGCTAATGCCTTCCTTCTGAGATCATCTGCAATTCATATTGCATATAGTTTATCTGTACATAGTTGCATGTTCTCTCCCCTATTCTAGTATGAATTCTTTGAGAACAGAGACTATTGTTTGTCTTTCAACAGTGCCTAGAACTTAGTAGGCTTTTAACAATCCCTGTTCATTTGTCTTGACTAGATTAAAGTGCTCTATAAATGACAGCTTTATTTCTGTCAGATCATATTAAACTGTGTCCATCTGGCCGAGAACACTGAATGGTGTACCTCAACAGAGGTCTCTGGGTAGTTATTGTGATTGATTTTGTAGTACCCTTTGAAAAGATGAAGGGATTTTCTTCCTTAGACTGGGATGTGGAGACCATGAATTTGTCCCTTTATTCATTTTTCAGTAGTGAAATCACATATTTAGGTAATCTATCAGGAAACATAAACTATTTAATTAGAATGAGAGGTATCTTCAGGGATTAAACTTTATTCAGATAAGCAAATTAGAAGGACACAGTTTCCAATGTCCAGCTTTATCCAGTTTAATTTACAAGTCTGGTTGATTCACTAGCAAGGTCCCCTTGGCAGGCAGTATCTAATGGATGGGAATAAACTGTCTAGGTCTCTGGCTAACCACCTTAGTGTGAAACTCCTTCCAGTTTCCAGGATATTGAAACCCCCTAAATCCAGACTTTCTTCCCTGTCTCCCTTCCTAATTATTCAATCTTTGGACCCCATTCAAATTCCTCTATCCCTGGGGATCTAGCCAGGAGTAGCCCTAGAAGAAGATAGTTGTCTTGAGCAAGGTTAAAATGTCCACTTTCCTTTTTTGGAACTGTTTTTTCCTCCTTTTCAGCAAAGCCTTTCCCAATCCCAAATTCCCATGGCCTTCATGGACTCTGAAGAGTCAATTTTATCCGAAGGAAAACAATCTGGTAAATTCATTCTCATACCAGTGATTGAGACAATAATTATTTACCTTTTCTAAGGGGCTAGCAGGAGAAGAGAAATGCTTGAGTTTAGAGAAGGCATTCCTAATCCTTTTGTGTGTTATGGACCCCTTTCACTGTCTGGTAAAGCCTGGAGATCCCTTCTCAGAATGTTTTTTAAATGCATGAAATAAAATTCATAGGATTGCCAAAAAAAAAATCAAACAAAAAGCTATCTTTATTGAAACAAGAATGTTATTTTCCCCAAAAGAAATTCACAGACCCCTTACAAAGACTACAAAACTATACAAGGACACTTGGAGTCCATGATACATAGGTTAAGAGTCTTTCACTTAGAGGCAGACTTTCAGGCACTGGAACACATGGACAGGGAAGATTTTGTTTTTTCCTGAGGGGGTGATGCTAGCTTTGCCCTTTAAATCACTTGGATATCCTGTTACTTTGTAACAATTATCTTAACCCTTCCTCCACTTCCTTTCCCATCTCCTCATCTTTTCTTCACATCCTCTATTGCCTAAGCAGAAAGCTTCTGCCACACTCTCAGCTTGTTCTCCTTTTGCTCTTTGAGTTCCCTCCATCTCCAGTTCCTTCACTTCCTTTCATACCTTCCTCACGTCCCCCCACCCCCTCACCCTTTTCCGCTGATGAAATGGGAAAGGTTAAGTGGAGACAAGCTTGGCCTGTCTGTTGCGATAGAGACGCAGCAACTTTCTCCCCTAATCAATCTGTCAGGGATGATTAGGTTGCAATAAAGCTTGTGCTACTCACAGCCCAGTCAGTATGGAGCCTCCTGACAGCTCCTGGCACTAACAGTGGCTGTTTTCATCTTGGAAAAAAATACAAATAATACACACACACACACACACACACACACACACACACACACACAGACACACACACCACCTGGTCAAGAGCATTGCTGGTATGACAATGGAAATAGTTGGTTGGAATGGTGAGGTTAGAATAGTATAGAGGGACGTTGATACATTGATAGGGATATGGACATGTCTCCAGGGAATAACTGAGGTCCAGGGCTGAACTAGAGAGATAGAAAGAGGACAATATTCCTTCCTCCCTGACCAACTCGTTTGCACTCACATTTATATAAAAATGTACCTTCATCCTTTATAATATTACAGGTGTGGGTCTGGTGGGTGGCCAGTAGAACTGTTGGTTTCAGATCTTATCAGACCATCTCCATAGTATTAAGTTCAATTTTGGACACTACAGTTCTTAGTTATACAATGGTATTGATAAACTAGAGAGTATCCAGAGGAAGGCAACCAGGATAGCAAAAAGCTTTGAGTTCATGTCAAATAAGGATTGGTTGGTTGGAAAAAAATGGAGATATTTGGCCTAGAAAAGTGAAGATTCATGGAGGGAGGCACAATCACTCTAAATATTTGAAGGGACTCTTCCATACTTCTTATGAAACAGAGAACGTGAGGGGCGGTTAGGTGGCATAGTGGATAAAGCACCGGCCCTGGAGTCAGGAGTATCTGGGTTCAAATCCGGTCTCAGACACTTGGTAATTACCTAGCTGTGTAGCCTTGGACAAGCCACTTAACCCCATTGCCTTGAAAAAAACCTAAAAAAAAATAGAGAACATGAGTAGAAGTTATAAAGATGCAAATGTAGGCTTAATGGTTTAGGAAGCTATATGGCACAATGGCTAGACTATTGGAATTCATAAGTTCAAAAATGGCATAAACAAAGAAAAGAGACTGGATTGTCAAAATTTATGCTAGTAACACAAGAGCTCTGGCAATCCTACAGAACAAAAGAGAGTTTGAAATAAGTCCAATTACAGTTTATGCATCAAGCTAACTAGGCTCCTTGCCAGAAACCTGGCCACCATGGTCAAATAGAAAAGAATCCACAGATAATCAGAAAGACATGAGTTATGTTGGGGTATTAATTTTTGTTGGGGGAGTGAGGAGATCTGTTGAGGAAACCTGTTTGAAATACTGAATAAAGGGTGTGAAATTCTGCAAAAGAATGGTGTATTCAATGATTAGAGAGGTATAAAGTTAGTAATGATATCACTCTCCTTCTTTGTACTCTGATTCAGTCAAACTAATTTTCTCTTCTTCACATGGGACTTTCTACCTTCATTCTCTGCATCTATGCAATGACTGTTCATCATGCCCAAAATGCATACCTTCCATGCCTCTTCCCATACCATTCTTCTCTTCCTTTAAGATGGAGTTCAGGGATCATCTTCTGCATAGGACTTTCCTAATCCCTTCAACAACTAGAGCCATCCATCTTAAACTAATAAATATTTAATTACTTTGTGTATGCATACATTTGTTAACTTTATATACTTCTGGCATGCCACTACTCATCTGTAAGATGTAAGATCACTTTGAGTAGGGATTACTGTTTATGTTTATATCCTCAGTCTGGTACTAGGCTAGTACTTTATGCTTAATAAATATCTGTTGGTTTATTGATTGGCAGATTTCATAAAAAAAAAAGTAGTAGAAACCAAAGGAAAAACATTATCTTCTTCACAATTTTGTCCCAGACCTTTTTTATGGAACTGATATGAGGGAAGTTTGCAGAGCATCTAAGGATATACATATTGATATAAAGAGCAAGGGTGTATTGGGTAGTTAATGGTACAGTGCCTCTCTAAGAGCACCAGAACTGGATTCAGGAAGACTGGAGCTCAAATCCAGTCTCAGACACACACACACTAGCCTATAATCCTGATCAAGTCACTTTATTTACTTCAGTTTCCTCATTTGTAAAATTAGCTAGAGAAGGAAAATGGTAAACCATTCCAGTATCTTTGCCAAAAAAATCCCAAATGGGGTCATGAAGAGTTATATATGACTGAACAACAAGAAGAAAAGTATGTCACAGACTAGCTATGGAATCAGAGAAAATCATGCACCATCAAAGCTTTACAGCTTCATTTTACAGATGAGAAAGCAGAGGTTCTGAGAAGAGAGATAGGAAAGTGATGTTCCCAAAATCGTAGCACAATCAGAACTAAAACCTAAGTTTCCTGATTCTTAGTCCTGAGTTCTTGTCACCACATTTCCCAGGTTTCTCAGTCATAAAGGTCCAAAAATATTGGCTTTATTTTTGCTGATCCTTTAACCACTCATATTTCTTTACATTAAGAAATTATCATCTTTTCTTTTCTTCTTAAGGTGAAAATGAATGGTAATTCTTCCTCCAGGATGCAGGGGCACATGTGACCTAAGTCATATGTGCTCTCTTGATCTATTAGTTGTTGAAGCATTTCTTTCCTAAAGTAGGGATGGATTTGTACTTTCTGCTGCCCTTTGTTACCATGCATCTAATATAGCTAGGCAGAGCTGGGAATTTAGTATGTGCAAAGAAAACTATCTGACTAGTGTAGGAAAAGATTAGATCTGCCATTTTTGACCCTCATTGATACCATGCCATTACCAATGAAATGTAACCTAGATATAATGGAAGATGAGAGAACTCACCACAGATGGGAAAAGTTTTCTTAATAAAGCAGGAAGCAAAGATCAGTTAAGAGGAAGGGTGTGGGGCTTGCATAGGACATCCAAGGAGAGAGGAGAAGGTTTGGAAAAGGGATTCTGGGGACTGCAAAAGTTAATTGGAGCAGAATAAAAGATATAGCAGTGAAGGCAGAGGTGTGGCTAGAGACCATGACTTGTGTATTTTCTTCTTCTGATAGCATTTACTAGTACAGGAGTAGGAGCAAAGAAAGCAAATAATGGGGGCAACTTAGGTTTGAGCATTGGTAGAGGAAGACAGCACATAGTTGAAGTATTTCAAGAATATAGAGTCAGCTGTAGAGTATCATAGATAAAACGTTGACCCTCTATTTCAGAAGATTTGAGTTCAAATCCTGCTTATGATACTAGCTATGTGACTTTGTTCAAATCAATTAACCTTTTTCAACTTCTGGATCTACAAAATGGACATAACAATAGTACCTACCTCCCGGGGTTCTTGTGAATTCACATAAAGAGAGAGCTTTAAAAATCTTAAGTACCTATATAAGAAGTTAGATGCTATTATTATTATCATTATTATTATTTAGACTTAGAAGTGAGAAAATTGAGGGCAAATTTGTTGAATTAGAAAAAGGAGTAACTGAAGAATTTAAAAGTGATAAGGAAAATGATAAGGATGGAGATTTTGGTCACTGAAAGAAAGTGTCAAAGTTTGGAAACATGGAGTTATATGTGAAGGGTTTCATCACTCAGTGGATAACTGAAATATGAAGACACAGGTCATAGGAACTTATGAGGCTAATGAACTTGGAGGCCAATGTGAAGGCAGGGGTAAGAATAGAAAGGAAAACTATGGATGAAGTACTAAATTCCTTTAAAAGGGGTAATTGTAGATAGCAAGTCATCTTGTCTTATTTCTCTAAAATTCTATACAATGACTTTCTGGGTGTTTAATCTGCTTTGGTCACACCTAACTAAGCATTATTCTAAGCATCCACAAACCATATTTCCTATGTTTTCTTTATTCTCCATCACCACAATGACAAAAATCCCTCTACCAACTGAGCTTAGTTATGGTGAAAAGAGACAGAGGCTGTGAATTCAAATTCTATCTATTCCACTAACTGTGTGACTTTAGTAAGGAACTTCACCTCTCTGAGCTTTAATATCCTTATCCATAAAATGAGAGGATACAAGATAACCTATAAGATCTCCTGTAGCTATGAACCTGTAATCCTATGGTCAGTAGCTCTTGAAAGTTCTCATGATGCTATTTACTCTATAACTATAGGTATATGCACTCTCATATTTGGATGTCCCAATATTAATCTGAATGTTATCACATTAAGTGCTGAACCCTACAGTTTTGGCCGGGAAAGGGAATGGGTAGCTCTAGATCCTTGTTCAGTGGTAAATTAAACATCTTTTGAGACCTTAGGAATGAGTTGGTTGAAAGAGTGTTGAGGATGAAGTCATAACTGCTGCTTAAAGTATGGAGAAACTAAGCTAAAGTTGACTGCCTGGGCAGCTAGATAGCTCAGTGGATAGAGCATTGACTCTGGAGTCAGGAGGATCTGAGTTCAAATCTGACCTTAATAATTGCCTAACTGTGTAACCTTGGGCAAGTTACTTAAACCAATTGCCTTACAAAAAACGCAATAAATAATGTTGACTGTCCCTGAAATCTTGAGAGAGTCAGCTTCACCCTGTTGAAAGAGCATCTAAGCATCAATTAGAACACCTTGATTCTAGCTTCAGCTCTGTCCCTTACTAGCTGGGTGGTTTTGAACCAATCATCATTCTTCTGCATTTCCACTTTCCTTCCCTGTGAAATAAAGGGAGTGATCTAAGTTACCTCCTCTTAACATTTTTAAAAATTAAAATTTCCAATCTAAACGTCACTGCCAAGTAAAAAGAGCGTTTACTTATGCAAAGAACAGAGATTATACACATTCATTCTGAACAAATTGTCTCCATTTGCTACTTGCTGCTGCCAAGTCTTCAGCCAATCCAAAACATTATTTTCAAAGCTGCCCTGTTTGTCTGTGTTTCCTCTTAAGCTTTCCTGTAGTTTTTAAAGTCTCATTTTAAAAATTCTTCAGTGACTTTATTTTATTTATTTTTTCTTTCCTTTTTTCTGACTTGATAACTATATTGTTAATTCCTCTTCCCCTCATTCCCCCAGTCCCCACCAAATCAAAAGAAAAAAAATAAAACCCTTCTTCATGTCATATATGCATAGTTAAGCAAAACATATCCTCCTAATAGCATGTCTAAAAATGTCTCCTTCTTTGCCTTGAGTATTAGATTAAGTTCCATTTAAAATCAAATCAAAACATAAATAAACAAATGAAATAAAAGGAGAACATTGGGCAAGTTGAGAAAACATTCAAATTGAACCAGAAAAACAATAAAAGAGGAGTGGGACTTAAAAAATACTAAACTTTCAGGAAAGGTGAAGGAATGATGTAGTTCTGTGTAGGGAATAGGATGGATTTAAGTATATAGACAAAAGTGTATAGCACTTCAGCATATTCGAGACAACTTCAGACTAACTTTCCCCTATTCTGTAAGTACACACATATACACTGTTTGTCCCCTGATCAATCCTTCTATCTAGGGGAAAGTCACTTTTTTTTATTGAATCAAGAGAGTATATGACTGACAACTGTTTAATCTACTATCTTTCTGAGGTCTTAGGTCCTCTAGACCTCTGCCCCAGGGCCTAATGGTAAAAATAAGGACGATGGTGTTAAATGCAGGGATATAAAGAGGGTCTTTGGCTGGCCAAGTCTTTCTCAGACATCTGGGAGGGTAAATCAGTTCTTTATTATTGATGCCTCAGCCACATTCTCAAAGAGAAATCTGATTATCTGGGCTATGCTGGCAGACGTCAGAATGAAATGTTTTCCTCCAGTCTTCTGCATATGGGGGGTGACTGCTGCCTGGCTCCTGCCTCTCTGTCAACAAACAGTCATTAATTCCCAGCACTTACAGTCGATATCTGATGTCACTCTGCCTGGTTTATGTGGCGCAGTGACCTTCCCTCGCTTTGTTCATAATAAAGACAGCCCTTTATGGGGCCAGGCCAGTGGTGAATACTTTTCTTCAGAGGCCACTAAATCAGATGTGGCCTCAAATTGAAGACTTAACATATTCCCCTCCTTTCACCCTCCACAAGGGTCACCCTCTTCTAATTCTCATATTTCAAGCATATTATAACTTCAGGCTTTTTTTCTACTTCTTGTCTTGGGTCACATGGCCTTTTATGGTCCCTTATATTAGTTAACCACACTGTGGTCCAGAGGATGCTCCAAATATGGTTCTTCAAAGTGTATATGTGTCAGAGGAAGAATCCTCTTGCCTTTTTATGAATTGCTCCTCTCTATATGTCCTCAAGAGTCCCCACAGATGATGGTCATTTCTTATTGGCTTCAACCTCTGCCCCACTTCCAAAGCAAAGATTTCTAAAGTATTTATATCAAAGAACTTAATCAAGACTTAAAAAAGAATTGTATGTGTTGGTGGGGGAGATTTGCATGTGGGGCAGGGAATGTTGTTACATTCTATAATTGTATTTCATTGAATTGAGCTGCATCTTGGATTATTGAGATAGAAACACTTGTATACATCACACAGATGTTCCATAAAAATGTGAAGCACAAAGACCTAAGATGATGCTCCCTGAGGGGATTCTAAGGTAAACAGAGGAAATAGACCTTTCCTAGGAGAAGGAAAATACAGAGGACAAAGGAAATTTTCCCAAGGTGGAAGAAGGAAGAAAATAAGTTTTTATTAAGTTACTAATATTACCCCATTTGATCCTCACAATAACTCTAGGAGTTAGATGTTATTTTTTTACCTATTTTGTAGTTAAGAAAACTGGAGTGGGCAGAAGTTGTGATTTTCCTAGGGTCACAGACCTAGTAAGTGATTGAAGTCAAATTTGAACTCAAGTCCATCTGACTCCAAGCCTGGTATCCTATCCCTGGTCTCTTGGGACCTATACATGACCAGTTGTATTTTAATGGTAGTAAGTGAAAAGAGACCATCTTTGAGGAAGAAGAGCCATATCCAAAGCAGGAACAAACAAGCAGGACATGCTACTCAGTTAACTATAGAGGTTTTTTTGGACTTCCATAGCCAGCATTAGAGTGACATGTAATATGACAACTGCATTGCACAATGACCCACATTGTATACTTATTTCAAAGTTTATAACAAGCAAAAGGACTATTGCAGATGAGAAGGTGAAATGTCCCAAGGCAAATAAAACTGAAATGAATACCCATTATGAGAAAATTTAATATATCCATAGGCTATAAATGCAGACTGTATACAACACCTTGCAATTCTAAATCACAGAAGTTTCAAAAGTTACAGTATAATGAGTTTGAGTAATTAGTATATATATTGGGCACTACAGTAGACTTCTGAGGTTAAAAGAAAGAGATATTGTTCCTATTCTCAAGAAGCATACAATCTGAGTGTGTCTATGAGAGAAAGACAAATAGATACAGACAATGAGAGGCATAGACAAAGACAAAAGCAGAAATATGGAGAGAAAATAGATATATAAAGAGAAGAATGGAGACAGTCAACAAGATGGAGAGAAAGAATAGTCATAGAGACAGAAAAAAGTACAGAAACAAAGAGGAAAAGACTCATTCCCAATAGAAAAAAAATCAAATAAGAAGAAAGAAAGATTAATGCAGAGATAAAAATCATGGTAGGGACAAATAGGGAGAGACACAGAGAGAAAGATGGTGAATGAAACAGCAGAAGAAAGATAGATATATAGGGCAGAAAAAATAAGGAACAAAGAGAGAGGAAATAGAAAGGAAAAGAGAGTCACTCATATACTAAGATAGTAAGTCAGAAAGATAGACAGAGAAGAAAGAAACTGAAAGACATGAAAAGATGAAGTCAGAAGTTCAGAGACAGAAATAGATGGAACCAGAAACAAAAGATGAAAAGGAAGGAAAGAACAAAGATACAGAATAGACAGAAGCATGAAAAGAAAGGGACAAAAGGAGAGATAAAGAAAGGGGAAAGAAAAAAACAGAGAGTCTCTCTTACAGATCAAGGAAGTAAAAGAGAGACAAATTGAATAAAACAAAGAATTAGAGGAACAATCAGATATAGAAACAAAAAGTGGAGTAAGAAAGCTAAGGAAGGATTTAGAAAAGGTGAGACAAATAGAAAACAAAGAGATAAGCAGAAAGAGATAGATATACAGAGTGAAAGAGTCAAATTATGGAGACACTAAGAGAAAGACAATGACATCTCCACTAAGCTTTCCCTGATCTTCTTAATCAGAAAAGTGTTCACTCTCTTTCTGAATTCTAGTAGCCAGTTGTTCTTACCTCTTTAATTGCAGTTACTGTACTCTAACTCATGGTTATAGATTATGCTGACAACATAGAATGATGGAAAGACTGGACTTATAAAAATAGACCTGTGGAGAGAATTCCAGGAAGATGGCAGAATAGATCAGAAAATTTCAAGTTCTCCAGATTTCCTCCACAAACAAGCCAAAAAAACCACCTCAGGAATGTAGTGTAGCAAAAACTATCAAGAGTTGGAGCACTACTGTGATCCTCCTGAGTCAACTGAAGAAGATCAGAAGAATGATTCCAGGACCAAGGTTCTGATTGCTGATTGAAGTGCAAACACCTCCAGGGTAACTTCCTGAAACAGAGACAAGCCCTAGGGGCAGTCAAGTTGGTTGAAAGCCTCCATCTTAGTCTCAGGAATTCTCAACTCTTGGACAATGTGGGGGGATCAGGGATCTGAGAAGGGAAGAGAGGGAAGCTCCTATGAAAAAGGACATCAGACCCAACTATACTACCTGGGCAAGAAGGAATCAGCATATGCCTGGTGAGTGTGGATGCAGTGGAACAAGAACTTCCCTGACTGTAGACTCTCACAGGAAAATTGAGCTCTAGATCTTGGTTCCAGGTGAAAGGACAGAAATGAAGGTGTAATCACTGGAAGATTCAGAGAGATTAAGATCAGGTGGAGTAGCCCCAAGTGTGGGGAAAGGAAGTGCAGAAATTGGAACCTGAACAAAACTCCTGAGACCAGAGACACCATCCCCCACATCCCAGAACTGGAGGTGAATATATAACAACAAGTCATTATTTTTTTTTTAATGAACAGGCAAAGGAGAAAAAACCCAACCATACACAGTTATATTGGGAATAAAGAAAATCGGGATTCATCTTCAGAGGAAGATATTGAAGCAAAAAAGTCTCTCTAATTCCAAAGAGTAATGTCCAATGGTTACACACTCAAAAAAGAATTCATAGAGAAACTCAAAAAAGACTTCAAAAACCAAATGAGAGATGGAGGGAAGAAATAAGAACAATCTAAGAAAAAGCAAGAAGATTATGAAAAGAGAATTAACCAAAGCAACATTATGAAAAGAAAATTAACCAACTAGAAAGGAGATACAGAATCTTTTTTTTAATTTATTTTTTATTCTAATTTTGTACAAATGTTTTTTTACATTAATAAAATATTCTTGTTTACAAGTAAAAAAATACCCCTCCTCCCCCATGAATATAGATAGACTTCCTTGGGCAAAAAAAGTAAAGGGGAGAGAAAAAAATTAAAATAAAAAAAGTAATAGTAATAATTATAGCTATGGCCAGGTGGCACAATGGACAAGGCACCAGCCCTGGAGCCATGAGTACCCGAGTCCATATCCAGCCTCGTAAACCCAACAATCACCCAGCCATGTGACATGCATGTGACATGCAAGCCACCCGAAAAAAAACTAGAAAGAAAAAAAAGACCCAAAATAAAATAAAATAGTAATAATTGAGCATTGGCCCTTGAGCCAGGAGCACCTGGGTCCAAATCTGGCCCCAGACACCCAAAGATCACCCTGCTATATGGCCCTAGGCAGGCCATCCAGCCCCACTTGCCCTGCACCCTCTCCCAAATAATAATAATAAAAAATGTGCTTGAGTCTTTGTTCCAATACCAACAACTCTGTCATGGGTGGATCTCATTCTTTATGATAAGTCCATCACAAAAGTTATTTCCATATTTTTCCACCATTGCCATTGCTGATCACAACTTCCTCCTTTCTTATTTCTCCACTACCATGTACTCTATTTTCTCTCTCCTTTCACTCTGACTTTGCTATAGGGTCGCTGAGTGGCACAGCAGACAGATCCCTGGTCTTGGGGCCAAGAGGCCCTGAGCCCCCATACCACCCCTTAGGCCCAGACTCCACCTGGCCCTGTGGTCCTGGGCAGGCCTTCCAATCCCAGCCCCTTGCAAGAAGTAAGAAAGAAAATGTGTTATATATGGCCACTCTTCCCCCATGGTCCATCCTCTCCTCCTTTATTCACATCCCCACCCCTTCCCCCTGCTCCCCTCTCCTTCTTACTCCAGATGACTATACCCCATTGAGTATATATGCTGTTTCCTCTCCTAGCCATCTCTGATGAGAGCAAAGGTTCCCTCATTCCCCCTTGCCTCCCCACTTCCATATCATTGCAATAGCTCATTGTAATAAAAAACAAATCTTATGTGAAATATCTTGGACTATCCCCCCCCCCCTGCCTTTTTCTTTCTCCTATTCCATTTCCCTTTTTTTCTATTGACTCCATTTTTACACCATGTTTTATCTTTGAATTCAGCTTTCTCCTGTGCTTCAACTATAAAAGCTCTCTCTACCTGCTCTATTAACTGAGAAGGTTCATATGAGTATTATCAGTGTCATTTTTCTATGCAGGAATACATGCAATTCAGCCTCATTAAGTCCCTCATATTTCCCCCCTCTCCTCCAATCTCTGCTTCACCTGAGTCCTGTATCTGAAGATCAAACCTTCCGTTCAGCTCTGGTCATTCCAAAAGGAACATTTGAAATTCCCCTGGTTCATTGAAAGTCCATCTTTTTCCCTGGAAGAGGATATTCAGCCTTGCTGGATAGTTCATTCTTGGCTGCATTCTAAGCTCTTTTGCCTTCTGGTATATTGTATTCCAAGTCCTACAAGCTTCTAATGTAGCTGCTGCTAAGTCCTGTGTGATCCTGACTGCAGCTGCACGATACTTGAACTGTGTCCTTCTGGCTGCTTGTAATATTTTCTCTTTGACTTGGGAGTTCTGGAACTTGGCTATAATATTCCTAGGGGTTGGTTTTTTGGGATCTCTTTCTTGGGGGGATCGGTGGATTCTCTCCATTTCTATTTTGCCCTCTGCTTCTAGAATATCAGGGCAATTTTCCTGTAGTAATTCTTTGAAAATTATGTCAAGGCTCTTTTCCTGATCATGACTTTCAGGTATTCCAATAATTTTTAAATTATCTTTCCTCAGTCTGTTTTCCATATCAGTTGTTTTTTCAATGACATATTTCACATTTTCTTCTAATTTTTCATTTTTTTTTGTTTTGAAGTATTGATTCCTGATTTCTGTTAAGTTCATCAATCTCCCTGAATTCTATTCTTTGTCTGAAGGATTTGTTCTCCTCAGAGTTTTCTTATCTCTTTTTCCATCTGGCCAATTTTGCTTTTTAAAGCATTCTTCTCCTCAATAACTTTTTGAACTGTTTTATCCATTTGACTTAAGCTGGTTTTTAGCATGCTATTTTCTTCAGCATTTTTTGGATTTCCTTGACTAAGCTGCTGACTTCATTTTCATGTTTTTCCTGCATCTCTCTCCTTTCTTTTCCCAGTTTTTCTTCCAACTCCCTCATTTGATTTTCAAAATCTTTTTTGAGCTGTCATAGCCTGAGCCCAATTTCTGTTTTTCTTGGAGTCTTTAGATACAGGAGCTTGTGCTTCCTTATCTTCAGACTGAGTATTTTGATCCTTCTTGGGCTCATTTGCAAAATATTTCTCAATAGTCTTCCTTTTGTTTCTTTGCTTGCTCATTTTCCCAGCCTGGGCCTGGTTTGGGGTGCTTCCTGAGCTTTTGTGACACTCCCACAAGGGTCTCAGTGTGTGAGGCTCTGTCCTCCCTCCTGGTCTGTGAATGACCATAAGCACCTCCCTCTGCCATGGGGCTGAGGTGGGGGGACCCTGCTGTTCTATGGGGGGGTCCTAGACTGAGATCAGGATCTGAATGTGGTCAGAGCCCCAGAGTCTTGTTCCAGGAGCAGAGGACAGAGCTCTGCAGTCTCTCTCTTCACTCCCCTCCCTCAGCTCAATGGGCTCATGCCCTGGGGGCTCCTGCTTACCAGCTCTGCCTGCTTCTGTTTCCTGGATCAGGGCTGGGGTAAGACCATGCTGCTTGCTGTGTGCCCTGAGGGCTGGGCTCCACATGCTTGCTCTGGCAGAGGTCCCCCACTGTTCCCCCACTTTGTGCCCTGTGCTCCTCGGGGTGCAGCTCAGGAGACTCCCCTGCTGCTGTGAGCTGAAACTCCCAGCGCCCTGGGGCTGCCTCCGGGAGGCTGAAGTTCTTTGGCTCTGGTGGGCCACCCCTCTGGCAGGCCGCCTCTCCGATCCTGGGGAGCAGAGTCTTTCTGCTCTTTTCCAGGTTACCTTGAGTAGGAAAACTGCCTCACTGGGTCCCTTTGTGGGTTCTGTCTCTCGAAAGTTTAGTTAGAGTCCTTAGCTGATGAATTTTATCAGAGAGCTCCTAAGACTTGACCCCTTCTTGTCACCATCTTGGCTCCGCCCCCGATACAGAATCTTAAGAAAGAAAATAACTCCCTGAAAACTAGAATTGGGCAAGGGGAAGACAGTGAAGTTAAATGAAACCAAGAAATAATAAAATAAAATAGAAAGAATGAAAAAATAGAAGAGAATGTGAAATCCCTCATAAGAAAAGAAAACCAATCTAGAGAACAGATAAAGAAAAGAAAACATAAGAGCTATCAGACTATGTGAAAGCTATGATCCAAAAAAGAATCTTTATACAATAATACAAGAAATAATAAAAGAAAATTTTTCTGACATGATAGAACAGGAGGGCAATGTATAAAAAGAAAAAAATATCTTTTATTGCCACCTGAAAGGGATCAAACTGACAGGAATAGCACAGTCAAATTCGAAAACCCTCAGGTTAAGGAGAAAATATTCAGAGCAACAAGGAAAAAACAATTAAAATGCAGTGGAGCCACAATTAGAATTGTCCTTCATTCTTTAAGAAGACAATAACATCAGGGAGTTGCTGCCATGACAAACATATGAATTGGTTTTCAGTGAGGAGTCACCAGCCTTGCTTTCTCCTCCAGAGCCATCTGGATCCAGTGGCGAGATATGAATCGGATTGACTGGAGATGCCCCTGAATGAGAGGCAATCAGGATTAAGTGATTTGTCCAGGATTACACAGCTAGTAGGTGTCAAGTGTCTGAGACCACATTTGAACTCCTATCCTCCTGACTCCAAGCCACCCCTGGCTGCCCTTAATTAGAATTATAGAAGACCTAGCAGTAGCTACATTAAAACACCACAGGTCTTAGAACAGTATATATTGAAGAGCAAAAGAACTGGGGTTGTGGTTAGAAATATACTCAGCAAAGTTAAGCATCATTCTAAACAACAACAAAAATATAGTTTATTCAAGAATTGCCAGATTCTCAGGATTTTGTTCCAAAAGAAATCTGAACTTAATAGAAAATTTGACATACAAGATCAAAGGGACTCAATGAGGACAAATTGTTTGCTACTTATATGTTGAAATGTAAACCATATTATTATTAGTAATTTGGTTTTTCAAAGAAAGATGGAATCAAGGGCAACTAGGAGGCACAGTGGATAGAGCATGGGCCCTGAAGTCAAAAGTACCTGAGTTCAAATCCAGCCTCAGACACCTAGCTGTGTGGCATTGGGCAAGTCACTTAACCCCATTTGCCTTGCAAAAACCTAAAAAAAAAAGAAATAAGAGGAAGGGATGAGGAGGGTACTGAGATGGGTGTGAGGGAACAGGATAAAGGGGTATATAAGAAGGCCTTGTGGACCATTGGGGAAGGGAGCACAGAAGGGTGCGCAAGGGAAGAATGCCTAGAAGGGAAATAGATCAGGGAAGAGGAGGGCAAATGTGATGAGTGGAAGAAAAGTAGAGGAGTGATGCTGCTTTCAGGAATGTAATGAAAATGAGAGATATATATTATCAAATATATGTCTATGCATAGGTTTGTGTAAATGTATTTGTATATATGTTGGTATGTGTAAATATATATACATATATATATATATATCTACATGTGGATATATATGTGTTTATGCATATATGTGTATGTATATATTTATATATAAATATTTATGTAAATATCCACACTTAATTGTGTCTTTTGCTGGGGAGGGAAATATAAAGTAAACAACGCATAGAAGAGAACAGGAAAAAACCTTCAAGGAAGCAAAGAAAATATGGACAATTTTGAACACAATGTATAGTATTTATTATATAAACTTACTTGAAATGCAAATTTTTTGCTTTACATTATGAATCCTCTCAAGTTTTGCTGTGCACATGACAATTTTTTCTTATTTTGTATTGAAGTTTAAAAAGTAAAAAAATTATAAAAAAAAGATCTGAATTCTAGTCTTAGTCCCTCCTCTTAGTAGCTATGTGACTAGATAAAACACCTAATTTTTCTTTCTGAGTCCCTATTTCGCCACCTGTAAAATGGAGATGAAAATACCCCTTTAGCTACCTCAAAAGGTTGCTGTTATAATCAGATAAGACAATGTATATTAAGAGCCTTGTAAGCATAAAATTCTCTACAAATATGAATTATTAGTTTGTGCACTTGCTATCTTCTAAATAGAACAGAAAATTCTTGAATTTAAGACCAGGGTTATTGATTTTCTCAACTCCCTGGGTGGCTAGTAGAGTGCCTCTGTACAGAGTAAACCCTCAGTAAATATTTGCTCATCTGATTCAGTGAGTATTCAAAGTTATCCCATTTTGCTGAGACTCAGAAGTTTCTTAATATAAGTGGGAGGGTGTCGGTGAATTTGTTGCTGTTTCTTTGTTTTTATTTTTGGTAAATATGTTTCCTTGTGGCCTGAAGAAGCTGAGTATTAGGGGAAAAGGGCAGGAGTAGTTTCATTTTTATCTTTGAATTCCTAGCACCAAGAGTAATGCCTGACACATAGTAGGAACTGAATTGATTATTTCTGAATTTAATTTAATTTACCATTATATTAAGTAGCACCTGAGCACAGTTGTAGAGTATGAAGCCAAAAGTTAGTGTTGGGCAGGAGTTTGATTTGATGTAATTCCACTCAGCAATGAGTTAGTTAAGTTTATGTCATATGAAAGGCAATGCTGTCAGTATTGGGAAAGATGCAAAGTTTGGGCAAGCTAGGTGGTGCAGTGGATAGAGCACTGGCCCTGGAATCAGGAAGACCTGAGTTCAGACACTTGATAATTGTCTAGCTATGTGACCTTGGGCAAGTAACTTAACCCCATTGCCTTAAATAAAATTTAAAAAAAGATGCCCCTGTCCCCATTATGAGTTTTCTTCCTAGTAAGGGGATAAAACAACAACATAAATTACTTTGCTACACAATATGCTAGAGTGTTAACCAGGAATAAGTGATTAGAAAGACCTTGAGAAGTCTTATGGAGGAGGCTGCTCTTGAGTTAAGCAATCAAGGATGGATTAGGGGCATCTAGGTTGTGCAGTGGATAGAACACTGGCCCTAGAGTTCAAATCTGAACTCAGACATTTAATAATTGCCTAGCTGTGTGACCTTGGGCAGCTCTCTTAATCTCATTTCCCTGCAAAAATTAAAAACAAAAAGGATAGATTAAAAACTAGCAAATGAAGAGGACAGAACAGTGTTGAGTAAGAGTATAAGCAAAGAAAAATACAGAGGAAAAGGGTGACATGTTCAGGGGATAGAAAAAACTGCAAGTTCACTGGTTCATGATGAACATAGAAGTAAGTAATATGAATTAAGGCTGTAAAGAGAGGATGGAGGACTTTGAATGCAAATAGGAAAAATATAAACTTTTGGTGGGAGTCACTAAAGATTTTTATCTAAGAATCGCATGGCTAAATTGGAGCAAAAAGGGGAAATAACTCTAAAAAGTTGTGAGAGATAGATTGGAGGAGAGAACAGACAAGAGAAGACCTGTTAAGAATTATTGCAGTGAAACTGAAAATAGAAATTCATCATTTGGGGAATGGATAATAAATTATAACTTATGAACACAGATGTAATGGGATATTATTATGTCATAAGTAACAATGAATATGAAGAATTCAGAGAAGCAAATTTATGAAGAGTAAAATGATCAGAACTGAAAAATAATATACATATATAATTACTATAACAATGTAAATGGAAATGACAAAAGAAATCAAAGCCAAGCATCAGTAATGGGTTGGTTGATTTTGATACATTTTTTTTCCTCTTTTTTATTCTTTATTACTGGGGATGTCCTGGTAGAACTGAGAAGGGATGGGCAGGATATTTTGGGAAAAGGAAATTTGTAAAAACAAGATATATTAATAAAAGTTTTTGTTTTGTTTTAAAGACATTTATGCAATAGTACATGTTTTAGGAATATAGTAAAGGGGGAATAAAAGATATTTCTGAAATGAAGTAGATAGGATTTAGTGACTGATTAAGCATAAAAGGTGAAGGAAATGGGAGGATCAAAGAAAAAATCAAAGTAAACCAGGAATCAAAATACTTGAAAAAAAGTCAGAGAATGACCTAGAGTTAGGTAAATGACTCCAATACGACTCTAGACCCCCCAAAATACTTAAATAGCTCTGTGAGCTCATTAATTAGAAGTTACTTTCCAATGTTGCAGACCATGACCCACACTACTCATTCTGTATCATTCTTGTTCATACCACATGGACTCCACCTAATATAGTAGAAGCCTTCTTTCATTTCTCCTGCAGTGTTTGACTGTGTCTTTCATCTCCCTACTACCCATCTAATAATCCAAAGAAGTATTAGTGGGCTCTCTGCCCCAATCATATGAAGACTTCCCTGGGGTAAACAATTGCTTCCAGCAGCCATGAAGGTATTTGTAACAGGTTCTGTGGAGTGCTTAGAGCTTAGTTAGACATCAAAGACGACAATGTCATCTACTGCCTCACAAACCATCACCAATCATCTAGACTTTTGTCATACCACTGGACAACTCTGAAAAGACAATGAGTCTGATGACTTTGCCTCATTTAAATCCAGTTCACTCACAAATCAAAAGATTACTTGCATGATGGTGATCTTCTTTGAACATGAAGGATAAACATCAAACTTCAATGGCTATCACTTCCAGGAACAAATACAATTCTTTCCTTGGCATTTAACGCATTTCATATTTTGATGACCCCCTACCTTTCCTGTCCTTTTACACTGTATTCCCTTTCTTTCTCCAAGTCCTTGCCCAAAGAAGACCCTATCACCAGAGTTTGGACATTTTCACTATCCCTCATTCTCACAAGGAATACTCAGCCTCTTCATTTCTGCCTCTTGGCTTCCTTCAATTCTCAGTTAAAATCCCATTTTCTTTGAGAAGTCTTTTGTGACCCCCACTGAATGATCTACTCCTTTTTGATTAGTTCCAATTTGTCCAATATATCTTTTTGTACCCAATTGTTTGCAATTTATCTCCTCCATTAGATTGTGAGCTCCTTGGGAGCCAATTTCTTTTGGCATTGCTTTATAACTCCAGTGATTAATATCATCTGGCACATAGTAGGCACTTAATAAGTGCTTAATGATTAAGTGAAACAATGAGTCTGTCTTCCTGTCATACCTCACCCAGCCCATCTTGTTTCCTATCATACAACAGCTAATAGATAGAAAGTCAGTGTTGCATTACTAGGAGGTGTGCTAGACTTGGATGCAGCAAATCCCAGTTCAGATACTAGTAGTCTGATTTCCCAGCTTTGCAAATGTGGAAAAGTTACTTATTCTCTCTGGGCCTCAATTTCCTTATCTGTAATATGAGAGAGTTGAACCAAATGGCCATAAAGTCCCTTCTAGCTTTAAGGTCTATGATTTTATTTACCTCAGAGGATAAGAGTAACAATAGAGAGAGAAAATCTGTGGCATTGAGGACAAATAATGGAAGTCAGAAAGAGCAAAACATTTAGTGGGGAAGATTATTATCTCTTCTTTGCTTATATTTAGTTAGAGATACTGCTGGACCATCTAGGTGCTTTTCTGCAAACATCTGGATTTCTTAGATATGGAGTTGGGAGGGACTATAATGACTATCTAGTTTAATCTTCTCAATTACCAGATAAGGAAACTGAAGTCCAGAAAAGTTGAGTACTTTGATCAAGGTCATATAGGTAGTAAATGGCAGGGCCAGGTATTGCTCTGCATCTTCTGATTGTAAACACAACATGTTATTATGTTGTTTTAGTTGTGTCCAATTCTTCATGAAGTCATTTGAGGTTTACTTGACAAATATAATAGATTGATTTGCCATTTCCTTTTCCATCTTGTTTTACAGATAAGAAATTGAGGTAAATTGAGTTAAGTGATCAGCCTAAGGTCACATGGTATGTAAACATCTGAAGTTTGATTTTTAACTCAGGAGTTAGTCTTTTTGATATTGATGATGTTAATGATGATGATGATGATGATGATGTTTTTTTTTCTCAAAAAAGACCATGACATCATGGAAGTGATTCTATGACAAGTTCATGAATTAGATTTGAGTGAAGGGATGTTGTGCTAAGTCAGCAACCTCACTTTCTCTTCCAGAGTCATCTGGGACCAGTAACTAGATATGGATCAGAAAGACTGGAAATGGTCCTGGATGTGAGGCAATCAGGGTTAAATGACTTGCCCAAGATCACATACCTAGTAAGTCTTGTGGTTAGATTCAGGTCCTCCTGACTCCAAGGCTAGTATACCAGTCTCCATCATCTAGTTGCCCTCTTATCTAGGAGAAGAAATATTATTTTTCTTAATTACTTTACTGCTTTAGTGCATCTGTGTGTTCCTTGAAGACATGCTGTCCAGGTAACACAATATAGTAATGCCTTTTATTTCTGTATGGAGGGTTTTCCTTTATTCAGAGAATTCAGAGGTTTTTCATTCTTCAGGTAGAAAGTATTAATATACTTTTAAACCTCTTAAATTTAAATTGATGCAATCCTGAAAAAATTAAAAATAAAAAATATAAAGAATGATTCTTTCCCCACAAAGTATTTCACTTGACTGAAAACAAAGTAGTGTATTTTTATTAGATAAAAATGCATTACAGTCTACTACAAAAATAGCTTAAAGTCTTAAAAGAAAAGAAATGCACAAGTAATTTTAGGCTGTATTTGGAGTAGCATTTCAGAATCCAGGTCTGGCCCTCTGGGTAAAATGATGCCACCTACTTTCCTTTATATCGTGTAGCTGGGACTAGAGGTGAGAAGGGGGGACTAGACAGAACACAATGATTTAGGAGCCACTTACATGAATGAAGTTATGGTAGTAAATGAGATTGCCAAAGAAAAGAATGTAGAAAGAAAAAGTAAGAGGGCCTTAAAGTGAGCAGAACCAGGAGAACAATTTATAGGATAACAATAAGACTGTAAAAATGAATAGCTTTGAAACATTTAGGAACTCTGATCAACAAGATGAGTAACCATCATTCCAGAGGAGTAAGGATGTTGAGTACTCCCCACTCTCTGAGAGACAATGATGGATGGAATATACAGAATGATGTACATTTTGGGACACTGACAATGTGAAACTTTGTTATGTCTGATGATGCTTATTTGTTACAAGGGATTTTATTTTCATTTTTTCATTGGAAAGGATATAAAATAATTTCTTATTAATTGAGAAACATTTTTGTTAACAAACATGTGCCTGTGAGAAATAGTAGAGTACATGTCTGTAATCCATTGAAAAGGCTGAGTCAATTCCAGAGTTGTGAGTTTTGATATTCCAAGCCAATCAAGTGCCCAAACCAAATGCAACACCAATATGGTGAATACCTGACAGGTAAATACATTTTGATATTGGATTGATATTGGAAACGAAGCAAGTCAAAAGTCATATGCAAATTGATGAGGGGATCAGACCCATCAATAGCTACCAAATTTCCAGAACAGCTAATATAGCTAATAATATGCAATCTCAAAATCTCAAAAAAAAGTGAACCCAAAACAGGCTCCTGGGGAGTCATTTAACTTAATGCAAATGCTTGAGCTAGAACTGAAGCAAGCCACAATGGCAGTGTGAAGGCAGGAATTCCCCATAAACTTGTTTTCCCCCAAAACTCCAAAAGTCATCAAATTTGACTAACCAACATTTAGAGGAGGCAGAACCCACTGAAAGACTGAGTGATATAATTTCCCAGTCCAAGACAACTTGAAGAAGATCCACAAGGACCAGGGGTTGGAAAGAGCTGCAGAGCAGCACACCACAGTGCATCTGGCCAAAGCAAACCTGTTTCAGTCTTTGAGGAAAAGCCCATGTGGTTCCTGGGTCCCTGGGGGGAGCCTGGGTCCATGGCAGAGGGACAGCTTCCAGAACTTTTGGTCCAGAGATCACCAGAGATAGCTTGAAGGGGCAGTGAGAGCATTCTGGGGCACCTGCATTGGGAATCAGTAGAGCCACCCCAGCACTTGCAATGCACCTAGTCCACAGATGGTAAGGGAGTGGGGAGAGACTGCAGAGGTCTCTCTTCTCTTTTCCTACACTCAGATCCAGTTTGCAGTTTGGGCCCCTATACCACTATAGCAGAGCAGGGACCCTCCTCACAGTGCCCTCACAGGGACTCTCCTCTAGAGCAGAGGGCAGCGATCATGTTCATCCACATAACAGAACACAGACAAGAGAGTGGTCAGAGCCTCTCATAAGACCTTGGAGGAATTAAGGTCCCTGTGAGGTGTTCCCCCCCCAAAACCCCCAAAATATTGTAAGTATGGTAAATCAATCATAGGCTGAGTAAATGAGCAAACAACAGAAAAAGAAAAATCTGACCATAGAAAATTACTTTGGTCCCATAGAGGATCAAAACATACACTCAGAAGATGACAAAGTCAAAGCTTCTGTATCCAAAGCCTCCAAGAGAAGTAGAAAATGGGCTCAGGCAATACAAGAGCTCAAAAAAGATTTTGAAAAACAATTAAGGGAGGCAGAGGAAAAATTAGGAAGAGAAATGAGAGCTATGCAGGTAAATCATGAAAATCAAGTCAGTAGCCTGGTGAAAGAAACAAAAAAAAAATAATGAAGAAAATAACCTGCTAAAATCCAATTTAGGCCAAATGGAAAAAACAACCCAACAACCCAAAAGATAAATGCAGAATTGACCTTCTGGAAAAGGAGATAAAAAAGCTCTCTGAAGAAAATAACTCCTTCAAATGTAGATGGAGCTAAAAGGAGCTGATGACTTTGTGAGAAATCAAGAAACACCAAAAGAATGAAAAATTAGAAGAAAATGTGAAATATCTCATTGGAAAAACACCTGACCTAGAAAACAGATCCAGGAGACATAACTTTAAAATTATTGTAATAAAAATATTACCTGAATAAAAATAAAAATGTTACCTGAAAGTCATGACCAGGGAAAGAGCCTCGATTTCATTTTTCAGGGAATAATGCAGCAAAATTTCCCTGAGATCCTCAATGCAGAGGGTAAAATAGAAATTGAGGGAATTCACTGATCGCCTCCTGAAAGAAATCCCAAAAGAAAAACTTCCAGGAATATTATAGCCAAATCACAAAACTCCCAAGTCAAAGAAAAAAATACTAAAAGCTGCCAGAAATAAACAATTCAACTACCATAACTCTATAGTTAAGATTACACAGGATTTAGCAACATCTACATTAAGGGGTTATAGGACTTAGAATATAATATTCTGGAAGGTAAAAGAACTTGATTTATAACTGAGAATCAAATACTCAGCAAAACTGAACATCCCCTTTCAGTGGAAAAGATGGACTTTCAGTGAAACAGGGACTTTCATACTTTCCTGTGGAAAAGACCAGAGCTGAATAGAAAGTTTGATATCCAAGTACAGGACTCAGGTGAAGCATAGAGAGAGTGAATGAGAAGGACTAATTATGAGGAGTTTAATGATGTTGAACTGCGTGTATTCCTGCATGGGAAGAAGATACTGATAACTAATGTGAACCTTCTCATTTATAAGAGCAGTTAGAAGGAGTATATATAAGGCCCAGGAGGGAATTGAATATAATGTTATAATATAGTATAAAGATGGAGTCAATGGGTGATAAAGGACAGTACTGGGAGGAAGGGAAAGGAGAAGAAGGGGCTAAGATATTTCACATAAAAGCATCAAGAAAAACTTTTTCAATGGAGTGGAATAGGGGAAAGTGAAGGGGAATGAGTAAGCCTTCATTCTCATCAGAAATGGCTCAGAGAGGAAATAGCATACACACTTAATAGGAATAGAAATCTATCTTACCCTAGAGAAAAATGAGAGAAAACGGATGGGATAAGAGGGAAAGGGGACAGGAGGGGAGAGTAGGTGATAGAAGAGAGGGAAGATTGTGGGAGAGGGTAATCAAATACAACACATTTCTGAGCAGGGACAAGCTGAAAGGAGAGAGAAAATAGAATGAGAGTGAGGAGGAATAGAATGGAGGGAAATGTAGCTAGTAATAATGACTGTTGGAAAAGATTGAAATACCTTCTTTGGTGCACTTATAAAGAGGGCAACTCATCCCAGAGACAGTGCCTTTGGAATCTGAACATAGACTGAAGTACATTTTTTTCTCTCTCTCACACTATTCTTGAAGTTTCTCTAGCTTTTGGGGGGAGGGAGGGGGATTTATGTTGTCTTTCACAAAAGTATTATAAAAATATAAAATAAATAAACCATAAAAGAAAAAAAAGTACTGGAGCAAAGGGAATCCCAGTGCTAAAATTTCTATCAAAGATCAGAAGAATAGAAAGAAGGTTTAGGATTACTGCTATATGATTGCTTTAAACCCCAGTCAAAGTGGTTGTTCTTTCAGTATGACTGTAGGAGCCAGAACTGAAATTGACTGGGAAAGTTCACTATACTGGCTCAGTATACAGAACTTTCCAATAATTAAAGCGATCTAACAGCTATGTAACAGGAGATATGCCTCAGGAGATATTAAGTTCCCCATTACTGGACATATTCAATCATAGACAGAACAGCCAAATGTGAAGGATTTCTATTGGATTAACTCAGAGTTCCTTTTCAGTTTGTAGAATCCTTGGAGTTATAACTCCAGCTAAGGTGACAAAGTGGATAGGGTACTGGTCTTGGAGTAAGGAGAACTGGAGGTCAAATCCAGTCTCATTTGGCTTACTTGCTCACTGGACACTTATCAACTTTGTGACCTTGGGCATGTCACTTATCCCTGATTGCCTCTCATCCAGGGTCATCTCTAGTCATCCTGATTCATATTTGACCACTGGACCCAGATAGTTCTGGAGGAGAAAGTGAGACTGGTGAGTTAGCACAGCACCCCCTCATTCAAATCCAATTCATATACTTGTCATGGCATTGCCTCCCCTGATGTCATGGTCTTCCTCAAGAACTAAGTACAAAAAATATCATCAACTCCAGAATTCCAAGGGGATGAGACTCTCTCAAAAATTTGTACCATACCTCTCTTCTCAGGCCTCCTGAAATGTTGGATAAATCTTTTCATTTCACTATTAGGGACAAAATGTAACATATGAATACCACTCAGAAAAAAATGAAGGATACTAAGGGTGGCTACTGAATATGTAAGAGCTCAATATTAAGAAGAATGCATTCAGGGACTTTAGGGACTAAAATTTAGACCAAGGTGACAAACTCATTCACAAAGCTTGTAAGACTTAGTATACTAACTTTCTCTTTCAGGAGGGCTTTGCATCTAATAGGTAACTGGAGACGTGAGTGAAAGGACTGAATCTCTAATAGTTGAATTTGAGGTAGTATATGGTTGCTGGAAGACCAATAGAGAGATAGCTCTCCTCAAATTCCTGAAATTATATTACTACTATGCCTACTTTTAGAAATTACTGTCTAAAGAAAAACTGGTTTTGGTATAGAAATCCTTTTTATTCCTATGCTGCCACTCTTCCATTTAACAATACTCTTTGAGTTAGTACTTGGATCTAAGCAAACTTGCCATGATTATTATTATGATTCCCTTCCTCCTCTCTTCATCCCTTTCCTCTCCCTTCTCTACCTCCTCCTTTTCTTCCTTCTTGCCCTTCTTTTCCCCCCTTCTCCTGCTCCTCCTCTTCTTCTTCCTCTCTCTCCCTCCTCCCTTCTCTGTCTTTCCTTCTCCCCACTTTCTCCCTCCCTCTCTCTTTTTCTTCCTCTCCCATTTTTTCTTTCTCTCCCATCCACCCCGTTCCCCCCTTCCCCCACCTTTCTCCAATGCATGTTACAATAATTTCTTGGCTGTGTCCTCTCTTTTTCTAGACTGTTCATTACTGCTGCAGCTGCTTTCTCATTTGTCGTCCCCCAAGCCTCCTCTGCAGGTTTCCTTTGTTTTAAAAAAAATCCCATTTATTCTTTTTTTGTACGACATGTTCTTCATCAGCAGCTTTCTCAAAGCCATGGCCAGCTTTCCCCCACACCTCGAGGGCCAAACAATGTGGTCCAGCAAAGAGGAATTATCTCTGGCCTTTTCTCCAAACTCATTTGATACTTTTAATCTTTGTCTTTTAAAACTCTTGGGGCTACCTAGCACTATTGTCTCCATCTCCCACCTTTTACTTCAGAAATAATCTGGGCAATAAAGTCATTCTTTTTCTCTTTTATTAACTTCATCCAAGAAAAACTACCCTTTGATCCTGCATTTTAGTCTCTGTCTCCTTCTGTGCCCCACTGGACCACATCCTTATCAGAGAGACAGATCAAAGAGGACAACAGAGACAATAAGGTTCAGTAGAAAGAGTTTAGGAGTCAGAAGAGACCCTTGGGTTTAAATCCAGACTGTTTTTATCTGTAAAGTAGGGTTTGATCCCAGATTATCTGATATTCTTTCCCATTCTAAGGGATCTTGTGACCCAAATTTCTATCTCCAGCTATATATTATGATTAAAGAGTAATGCTTTGAGGTACATCTGGGAAGACCTGGAGGTCCTGGGTCCTACTTCTGACTTAGCCACCAACTCCTTTCTTGTTCTTTCAACCTTACACCTCCATATATTCTGGAATCCAGTGACACTGGCCTCTTTGTTCTTTATCCCACAAGAACCTTCATCTCATGACCATAGGTATTTTCACTGACTTTTCCCCATTCTTGGAATGTTCTTCTTCATCTGTCTCTTGACTTCCTTGGCTTTTTTCAAGTCCCAACTAAAATCCCTCCTTCCATAGGAAATCTTCCCCATCCCTCTTAATTCTAATGTCTTTCCTTTGTGGATTATTTCCAATTTATCCTGTTTTAAGGTTGTTTGTATATAGTTATGTGCTTGTCACCTCCCCTATTAAGACTGTGAACTTGAGGTGGCTAGGTGGCACAGTGGATAGGGCTGGCCCTGGAATCAGGAGGACCTGAGTTCAAATCCGGCCTCAGACACTTAATAATTACCTAGCTGTGTGGCCTTGGGAAAGCCACTCAACCCCATTGCCTTGCAAAAAACCCTAAAAAGATAAAAAAGACTGCGAACTTTTTGAGAACAAGAACTGTCTTTTTCCTTTCTTTGTATCCTCAGTGCTTAAGGAATCCTTAATACATATTAATTGACTGACTGATTGCCTCCTTGTGTGATCTTGGTTAGGTCACTTTCCATCTCTTTGCCAAGTTTCCCCTCATTTGCAAAATAGATATAATAATTCCTGCCAAACTTCCTAGAGTTATTATAAAGATCAGATGAGAACATATGTGGAAACACTTTGTGAAGGATCAATTTATGGAATAATAGAGCCATAATAATGCATTTCTATAGTACTTCATCATTTACAAAGAGCTTTCTTTACAACAGCCTTGTTATCACCCCCTTTTCAGAGGAGAGCAGCAGTAGAAAAATAGGAGAGATAGCATAATGAAGTAGATAGGGCATCAGAGCAAGAGTCAGGAGGGACTGGGTTCTAATCACATATCTTGGAAGTTTGCTTAATCTGAATTTGTTTCTTCATCTGTTAAATGGAAATTGCAACTTCTTCATAAGATTATTGTAATGATCAAAGTTTTAAAAATATAAAACAGTGAATAGGAAACCAAGTCTAGAAGAAATGAGGTGACTTTCTCTAGACAACAGTGTCAAACTTAAGAATTTAAAAGAATTGTTCATTAGACCATAGATTTTGAACTGGACAAGACCTTAAAGGCCCTGTCCACCTGAAGCTTTTGCATTTTATAGAGTTCATGGACTCTCAGAGCTAGCCCTCTCCCTGAGGGCAGAAATTATTTCCCTTTTCATTCTAGGAGAGGGAACGTCATTGAGGTAGGGAAGGGTAGCCAGTAATACTTGCTGGTTATTTCTGCTGCCTGCTATAGAAATGATTGAGCTGCAGAGGGCAGAAAACCCAGGTTTCTTCTTATGTGGGGTGCCCTGATCCTATTTTTATGTCTCCAATTTATCTTGATAGATGTTCACTCGAAGTGAGGTTGACAGTATCTACTCTTTACTATAGCTAGATGATCACTGCTTTGAAGGAAAGGTAGGGGGCAGAGGGAGAGAAAAATGGTGGGGGAGAGAAAATAGGAAAGAGAGACTGGGAGAGATTGAGATACAAAGATTGATTCAGAAAAAATGCACATTTTAACATAGTAATCATAAAATAATTGCTACTTCAATGAATGAATAAATAAGTAAATGGACAAATATCGGATTATTCAAGAGAGAGAAAAGAGCAGAGCTAGCATGAGCACTACACTCACAGATGCAGACAAACAGTATAAAGACCAAGGAATAGGGAAACTCAGCTTTTCATAGAAGATAAATGAAAATAATAAACAATTTGCAGTGGATGGTGGAATCACCCCAGCCCACAGGGAGCATTCTGGGCAGATCTATTATTTTTGATTGTTTATTTGTGTTTTTTTAATCTTTTAGGAAGCTGTTAAATAAAGGGATAAAGGGAAGGGACTGCTCTTGCAATCTTTCTTTAGAGAAGACTTCCAAAAAAGAGTATTCCTCGAGAATAAGTTGTCACAGGGAAAGCCCTGGACCTCAGGGCCAGAAATTTTGAAAAACACTTTACAATTATTTTCTTATTGATCCTTACAACCATTCTGGGTGATAGGTACTATTGTTATTCCCACTTTACAGAGGCAGACAGGTTAAGTGACTTCCTAGGGACACACAGATAGCAAACATCTAAGGTAGGTTTTTTTTAAAGTTTCTTTTATTAATATTTTATTTTTACAAATACATGTTTATATGTATATTTTTAAGTTACAAAATTTCCTTCTGCCCTCCCCTCCTACCCTCTCCCCTCAGCAGCAGACAGTCAGGTTAACATTATACATACATATTTGTGATAAACATGTTTAGAGATTAGTCATTTTCAGTATAAGGAATTAGGATTAAGGAAAATAGATACATAGATATTTTTGATAAAGTGTTCATCAGATTTTGAAGGGATTTAAAATTTTTTTTCATTGCTTTTTTCTTTAGGTTTTTGCTAGGCATTGGGGTTAAGTGGCTTGCCCAAGGCCACACAGCTAGGTAAATATTAAATGTCTGAGACTGGATTTGAACCCAGGTACTCCTGACTTCAGGGCCAGTGCTTTATCCACTGTGCCACCTAGTCACCCCTCTTTTCATTTTTTTTCTTCCTCTGAATGGGGATAGGTATAATATGGTTGTCCTAGCTCTCTGAATTGCTGAGAGGAGCTACATCTATCAAGGTTGATCATCTCATAATGTTGACATTATTATGTCCATTGTTCTCTTGCTTCTGTTCCCTTTACTTAGCATCTGATCATTCATGGTTTCTTTTAGAACACTAATATTCCATGTACCATAACTTGTTTAGTCATTCTCCAACTGATGGGCATCCCTTCAATTTCCAATTCTTTGCCACTACGAAAAGAGCTGCTATGAATATTTTGGAACATGAAGGACTTTTCCCATTTTTTTATGATTTCTTCTGGATATAGCTAGAATTGGAATTGTTGGGTCAAAGGGAATGAACAATTTTATTGCTTTTTTGGCATAGTTTCATATTGCTCTCCAGAATGGTTGGATTATTTCACAACTCCACCAGCAATGCATAAATGTCTCAATCTTCCCACAACCTTTTTGCTCATCCTAGCCAATCTGAAGTAGTTATGGGATAATACCTCAGAGTTGTTTTAATTTATATTTCTCTAATCAATAATGATTTGGAGCATTTTTATATGATTGTATATAGCTTTAATTTCATCATTTGAAAACTGTCTTCATATCCTTTGACTACTTATCAATTGGGGAATGGCTTGTAACCTTATAAATTTTATACAATTCTCTATATATTTTAGAAATGAGACCTTTATCAAAACTCCTAGGTATGAAGATTTTTTTTCTCAGTTTTATGCATTTCTTCTGTTTTTGTAGCATTTATTTTATTAATGCAAAAAAATTTTATTTAATAGTCAAAATCAATCATTTTGCAGTTTATAATATACTTCCTTTTTTGTTTGGTCATAAATTTGTCCCCTTTCCATAGATCTGACAGATAGACTATTTCTTGATCTATTAATTTATCTATGATGTCACCCTTTATGTCTAAACCCTGTACCCATTTTGACCTTATTTTGGTTTAGGCTGTGAGATGTGGGTCTATACCTAGTTTTTGTCATACTCTTTTCCAGTTTTCCCAACAATTGTTGTCTAATAGTGTGTTCTTATCCCAGCAGCTGAACTCTTTGGGTTTGTCGAACAGTACATTACTGTGGTCATTTACTGGGAGTTTTTTTTTAACCTATCCTAATCCACTGATCCATTACTCTATTTCTTAACCATGACCAAATAATTTTTATGAATCTCACTTTATAGTATAGTTTTGGATCTGGCAGAGTTAGGCCACCATCCTTTACATTTTTTTCCCATCAGTTCCCTTGCTATTTTTTTTTTTAGGTTTTTGCAAGGCAAATGGGGTTAAGTGGCTTGCCCAAGGCCACACAGCTAGGTAATTATTAAGTGTCTGAGACCAGATTTGAACCCAGGTACTCCTGACTCCAAGGCCAGTGCTTTATCCACTATGCCACCTAGCCGCCCCTCCCTTGCTATTCTTGACCTTTTGTTGCTCCAGATGAATTTTGTTACTAATTTTTCTAGTTCAGTAAAATAGTTATTTGGTAGTTTGATTGAGATGGCACTGAAAAAGTAATTTAATTTGGGTAGAATTTGATATTAATTTCAATTTTGATTTTAATCAGGTAATAAGTAATTTAATTTTATTTTAATCAGGTATATTTTGAACACAGGTCTTTCTGACATCAGGCTCAGTGCTCTACTCAGTGTGTCCCTTAGCTACCCTCACTGAGTTTAAATTTCTGAGCTTAAATTTCTCAGTCAGTGTTCTTTGCTGTTGAACTGTTCCTTGCCACTATCCCCCAAACCAAAATTTATTCATCCTCTGCTGTCAATAGGTGACAGTTAGCCAATTTGACACACCAACATGTCTTATTAGCATTCTTGTGTTCCCTTTCTCAAGTCACAATATTTAGAGCTAGAAGGTACTGAGATAGTATGCAGTACTACTCCTTAAAGATAAGGAAACTGAAGCCCAGAGAGTTTGTTATGTACCCCTATGTCAGCATGTTAGAATTGGGATTTCATCTCAGTTAATCTTTAGCCAGCACAGGAAATTATTTGAGCAGGGACCATCTATGGACAATACTTTAACTTAAGCTAATTTAAAATCTGTAAAAGACTTGAGGGGTAGGAAAGGGAAGGAAAGCAGCTTTTTGATCAAGTGCCATTTAATTTAGTTAGACCATACTTAGGTCTGCTACTGGTGCCTTGGTTTCATCCAAGCATTAAAGATAAGCATATTAAAAATAACCGTGAGAAAACAAGAACTCTATCATTCAATCAACACCCATTTTTAAGCATTTAATACATGCTGTACTCTACCATGTGCTTGAAGTGGGTTGGGTTGCTGTTATAAGGAACCAAAGGAAATAGTTCTTGTCTTCAAGAAGCAAATATTCTATCAGGGAAAGAAACATATACCCAGGAGTATGCTTGTAAATATTTAACAACTGGTTGGGGGATTGGAGTGAGGAAGAATACTGAGATCGTATTTTTAAGTTTAATTTACATTATTGGCACTTTTTTTCTATCATTTCCTTAAGTCTAGACAATTAAAAATCACAACAAATCAAGACCTGATTTGTAGGGTTTGATGATTTCTAAGATGTAAATGCACATACTGAAATTTTTTTATCAGCTTTCTAGAGTCAGTTTGGGCTAATTCCAGTTGGCTCCAGCATACTCCTTAATAATATACATACATACATACATACATACATAAATACATATTTGTACAAAAACACATATGCAATTATGTTTATGGTTTTTGTCTTTCATTTTTAAGAAGACAAGTGACATCAGATGTCTTGTCCCATGAGTGAATTGAATTTAGGTGAGACAGAGTCATCAGTCTCATTCTTTCTCCCAGAGTTACTGAACTACAGTGGAAGGACAAAAGTCAAGAGACTAATGATGACTTGGAGTGAATGACCTTGTCATCTTTGATGCCTGACCACTCCATAGTGCTGACTTCAGCTGACTTCCTGGCTATTGGAAAAAAATTTTCTTATCTGCTCATTCCACTGGGGAAAATCATCACATGCTTGGGGTAGTTACTCCCCTGACTCACCAATGGGGCTGGCATTTTGTGTATACATACATACTTACACATGTATGTATACATACACATACATGTGTAAACATGTATGTATGGATATATATTTATATGTGTATAAACACTATATATATATACACCATATGTGTGTATTATATCTTGGCATGCCATGTTATATATTGCTATGCTACATTACATTTCATTATTTCATGTTGTGTCATTATATTATGTTATGATATGCTATGTTAAATCATATAACATCATATCATACACAATGTAATATGGGATGGAAAGGTACTAGCATCAGAGAAGGGAATACAAAAGGAAATTTTTCATTGTAGAGGATGATACTTGAGCTGAATTTTAAAAGAGATCCATTATTCTTATCAGCAGGGGTTAGGAGGGAGTGACTTTCAGGAATGGAAGACAGTCTGGGCAAAGACATGGAGATGGGAGAAGGAATATCACACAAAGATCAATAAGTTTAAAAATTTGACTGGCATGTAGAATGAAATTAAATAAGGTATAATAAGATTGAAAAAGTAGGTTGTAAAAGACTTTAAATACTAACTTGAAGTTTGTATTTGATGTTAGAGGTAATGGTCTCCAACATTTTTGTTTATTCATATCTGTACTTTAGAGTATCATTTTGGCAGCCTTGCTGAGGATAGATTAGAGGTGAGAAAGAGAAAGTGGTCACCTAGGAGGTAATTGCAATAGTCCAGGTGAGAGGTCACGATGGCTTGAACTAGGGTGTGTGACCACAAAGAAGAAAACAAAGGTAGGAGTTATGGTGAAGAAGTTAGAATTGAGAAGATTTAGTAAGTCACTGGTTACTGCTAGTTGTCCTTTAGAATTGAAAAGGACCATACTAACCAACCAAGTGATTTGTGGTATGAGTTGCACAAATATGTTTATTAATGTAAGAGGTTCGCTGTACAAGATATCCTTTTCAGTTGCCTTTACCAGAACTATTCAACCTCATGACATGATTATTAGGAAACAGAATTATTGGAAATGGAAAGGTGAGGATGAGAAGAAGGAGTATGAGGATTTATACTGGAGGAGTGTGAAGAGAAGGTTGATAGATGACAGAAAAAGAGAAGTTTTGGAAAAGGGTTGGGTTTGGAAGAGTCAAATAATGAATTCTATTTTGGAAATTTTGGATTTGAGACCCTTAAAAGACATGCATTTTAACATGTCTAGCTCAGTAATTATAAAACTAAAATCCTGGATTGCATCCTATAGGGTACCTTAAATGGTGGTATTATGCTTCAGTAGATGTATTGGACCAATCATTTGATAAATATGAAGTGTCTACAAGATGCCAGGCACTCAGCTAAGTGGTGGGGAAATAAAATAGATAAAAGATAGACCCTGGTCTCAAGGAACTTATAATCTAATGGTACCAGGAATGTAAAAGGCTGTATTTCAAATTGGAATTTTGTTACTTTTTTACTATTTTTTTAAATTGAAAACTTTATTTTATTTTATTTTTTTACCCCAGCTACATCCAAAAGTAAGTTTCAACATTCACTTCCAAAAGCTTTGAAATTCTCTCCATTCTTTCCACCTTACTCCTCCCACTGAGAAAACAAGTTACTTGGTGTAGGTTAAAAATGAAACACATTACTATAATAGTCAAGTTGTAAAAGTAGACATAATTTAACCGCCCCGCCCAATAGAAAGTGAAACCTCAAGAAAAATAAAATGAGAAAAAAATGTACTTCAGTCTGTTGGCTCTTTCTTTATCATAAATCCATCAGAGAAATTACTTTAATATTTTTCCCATAGTTGCTATTGCTAAAAGTATTACCCTCCATTCTTTTCTTCTCCATCCCCATTTATTCTATTCTCTCTTTCCTTTGACCCTGTCCCTCCTCAAAAGTGTGTTGTATCTGACTACCCTCTCCCATGATCTTCCCTCCCTCTGTCCCTTTCTCCCATCTCTTTCCTCTCCTAATTTCCCCTCTAGTAGGGTACATTTCTGTACTCAATTGAATGTGTATATTACTTCTTCTCTGAACCACATCTGATGAGAGTAAAGGCTCAATCACTTCCCCCAACCTTCCCCTTCTTCCACTCCATTGCAAAAGTATTTCCTTGCCTCTTTGATGTGAAATAATTATCTCATGCTACCTCTCCTTTGCCTTTCTTCAAGTGCTATGTTTTCTTGCCCATTAACTCCATTTCTTAAAATATACCTTCAAATTCAACTCCCTCCTGTGCTTGGTCTATATATGCTTCTTCTAACTGTCCTAAGAAATGAGAAAGTTTATATGAGCTATCAGTATCATCTTCTCATGCAGGAATACAAACTGTTCAGCATCATTAAGTCCCTCATAATTTATCCTTGCCTACTTGCTTTTCATCTGAGTCTTGTACTTGATCAAACTTTCTATTCAACTCTGGTCATTTCATTAGGAAAGTTTGAAAGTCCCCTATTTAGAATGTCTTCTTTTCCCCTGACAAAAAGCATGTTCAGTTTCAGTAGGTAATTGATTCTTGGTTGTAATCCAAACACTTTTGCCTTCTAGAATATCATATTCCAAGCCCTATGAGCCCTTAATGTGGAAGCTGCTAAATCTTGTGTTATTCTGCTAGCTCCACGATACTTGAATTATTTCTTTCTGGCTGCTTATAATATTTTATCCTGGACTTGGGACTTCTTAAATTTGACTATAATATTCCTGGCAGTTTTCATTTTGCATCTCTTTCAATAGGTTATTGGTGAATTCTTTCAATTTCTATTTTATCTTCTTCTCCTAGGATATCAGGGCAATTTTCCTGAAGAATTTCTTGAAAAATGAAGTCTTGGATTTTTTTTGTCATGACTTTCAGGTAGTCCAAAATTTTTAAAGTTATCTCTTCTGGATCTGTTTTCCAGATAGTTGCTTTTTCAATGAGATATTTCATATTTTTGTCTAGTTTTTGATTCTTTTGATTTTGTTTTATTATTATTTCTTAATTTCTCACAAAGTCATCTTCTTCCCATGATTCCATTCTACATTTGATGTAATTATTTTCTTCACAGTTTTTTTTAATCTTCTTTTCCAGTTGGTTAATTGGGCTTTTTAAGGCATTTTTCTCCTTATTGACCTTCTGGATGGCTTTTACCATTTGACACAAACTAGTTTTTAAGATATTATTTTCTTTAGCTTTTTTCAGTAATTCCTTCACCAATTTACTGGCTTGGGTTTCATGATTTTCCCACATCACTCTCATTTCTCTTCCCAATTCTTCCTCTATGTCCCTTACTTGATTTTCTAAATCTTTTGAGCTCTTCCATAGCATGAGTCCAATTCAAATTTTTTTGGAGGCTTTGGTTATAGAAGCTTTGACTTTGTTATTTTCTATTATTTCTGATACTCTATAGGAACAAAGTAATTGTCTATGGCTGGATTTTTTTCCTTCTGTTGTTTGCTCATTTCCCCAATCTATGGCTTGATTTAGTTCTTTGTTAAGGTAGGGCTCTACTTCCAGGGTGGAGGATGTACTGTCCCAAGCTTTTGAGGGTTTTTGCAGCTGTTATAAGGGACACCCCTCTGGGGACCTCAAATCCTCCAAGGTCTTATGAAAGGCTGACTACTATTTTTCCTGTACTCTGGTTTGTGGGTGAACACAAGCCCCCCCCCCTCTGCTCTAGAACTATGAGGAGAGTCCCTGCTCTGCTGTGGCAGTAAAATATATTTTCCTGGGGCTGAGACCCCAGACTGCAATCTGGATCTAAGTATAGGCAAAGCAACAGAGTCCTATCTCAGGGATAGCAAAGAGACATCTGCAGTCTTCCCTGACTCCCTTACCATCCGTGGACTGAGTACTCTGGAAGCAGCTGCTGGGTGGCTTTTCCTGGTTCTTTGGGTGGGGGGAGTGGATCTGCACCCAACTGATCTCTGTGCTCATTCTGGTGTTGCAGAGTTTTCCTGTTGTGTTCCTTAATTATCCTGCATCCACAGACCTAGGTGCCCACCCCCACCAGGATCCAGGTGTCCTGTGGATTGTTACTGGATAACTGGAGCTAGTTTGCTCTGTCATGGGCCAGTGCAGCCCAGGCTACACAATGGGTTCTTTTTGACCCCAATATTAGTAGACCTTTCCTGTGGATCTTCCAAGCTGTTTTGGGCTGGAAAATTGTTTATTCAGTCTTTTTTGTGAGTTCTACCATTCTAGAATTTGGTTAGAGTCATTGTTTAAAGGTTTTTGCAGTGGTCTCAGGGAGAACTTCTGGGAATTCCTGGCTTTATTCTGTCACCTTAGCTCCACTCTTCATTTTACTATCTTTTTTGCTCTTGAGTAACTCTTTGGGCAACATTATGAGGAAATCCACAAACCAGAGTGGAGAAGGTACATTAGAGAGAATTTGGGTGTGAATCAATGGAAGGAAAAATGGAATTGAAGTTGGACTGAGATTACATGCCAGTTATGTAAAATCCATGACCTGTGTGACACATGCATCCCACAAAACTCCCAAGTTTGGCTAAACCAGATTAAAATGAAATTGGGAAACACTTAACAAAATAAATAAAATTTATTATTAAAGCAAAATAAATAAAAATACAGCAAAAGAGGGGATAATGTTTATATAAGAATTTCTAAATCAATATGCTCTTACAGGGATGTTTAGTTTAGTGTCTGCTATTGCTATTTGAGCTTGATACCACCTCTATAGGCTACCTGTACAGAAGAAGAAAATGTGTAGTGGATTTGGGAAAGAAATGACAAATATGATAGGGAGGCATGATCTGATAATGATGTGTTATTTTTCTGCCCTGAGCATAACTTGATTAGGCATTTCTTGGAGTATGGTCTTCTAGCATTCACATTCCAAGGTGATAATGGTCTACATATGTATATGTTGGTTAAAGGTTAAACTAGATGTTTATGTAGATGGCACAGTTGATAGACTGCTGGCACCAGAGACTGGAAGCCCTGAGTTCAGGAGCTGCTTGGTTGTATGACCTCGTGCAATTCATGTAATTCCAGTTTGCCTCAGTTTCCTCATCTGTAAAATGAATTGGAGTAGGAAATAGTAAACTGCTTCAGTATCTTTTCCAAGAAAACCCCAGATAGGGTAATAAAAAAGTGGACATGACTGAAATGACTCAACAATAAAAGATCAAACACTAGTTAATGACTCTAGAAGTAAGACATATTTAGTAGGTGAATTGTCCTTATAATTAGTCTTTGATTTCAAAGTCAAAACGGTTTACATCTTTGTTTCATTAGTTTTCATAAGCCAGTGGGGTTGTGATTTACCCCGGATCACACAGCTAAATAATTATTGTGTCTGAAGAGAAATTCAAACTCAGGTCCTCCTGACTCCAGGGCTGGTTCTCTATCCATTGTGCCATCTAGGTGCCCCAGTCAAAATGTTTTCCATAGTATTCTGGATTCAAAGTTCAAACCTGATCAAGACCATCTAGTCCAATCCCATAATCTTATAGATGAGAAACCCAGGCTCACAAAGGTTAAATGACTTGTTCAAGGTCATACAGATAATAACTAGTCAAGTCATGATTTGAATCCAGGTCCTCTGTCTCCAAATCCAATGTGATGGTCACCACAACATACTTTTTAATTGTTCTATGATTAAAAACCTACTGTGACTATTCTATAAAGCAATTGATAGAAAGGTGACTTTTAAAAATAACAATAAAAAATAAGCCTTGTTTCATATAACTCAGGTTTTTTAAACCCACCTCATTTACCACTTAAGAAATAGATATATACTATGAAGCATCACTTTTTGCCTTTAGAAAATAATCATTCATTATTTTAGAGGCAAGTGAAGGAATATGAAGAGGAAACATTTATTTTAAGGTGTAATGCCAAATACTTTAAAGTACTTAAACTTGTTATGTTCAGAAAGTCTGCTTGAGAAGTCAGAACAATATCCTAAATTTGGGAAAGAGATGACAAATATGATAGGGAAGCATGACCTGATAATGATGTGTTATTTTTCTGCCCTGAGTATAACTTGATTAGGCATTTCTTGGACTCTGGTCTTCTAGCATTCACATTCCAAGGTGATAATGGTCTACATCTATCTATCTATCTATCTATCTATCTATCTATCTATCTATCTATCTATCTATATGGTTAAAGGTTAAACTTGATACTTATCCCCAACATCCCCTTGTATATTTTATTTCTTTATTTACTGAGTCATGCTTTGTGACTTAATGGGGATTGGCATATTGTAAGTACTTAATAAGCATTGAATGGGTGGATAAAAAAAGAAAGGAAGAAATTGGGCTTAGAATGCAAGACCAAGGAAATTCCACAGGATGGTTCCAATAGTAGTAGAATACCTTTAAGGATTATGAAGCACTTTTCAATTCTGGAAGGTAGATGTCATTTTCATCCTTGTTTTACAAATGAGACAACTGAGGCAGACAGAGGTTAAGTGACTTAATCACTGCACATTTCAATCTGGAGTAAGATCTGAACTCAGGTCATCCTAATTCCTCTACCAACCCTACTGTATCATGAAGATGGAGAAAGTGAAGATCAAATTTCACTTATTAACAGGTTATTGAAGAACTGATTTTGGAATACAAACTAAGTAAACAGACAACCAAAATGGGAAAGAATGAGTAGAAGACAATGAATTTTCTAAAAAAATTTCTAACAATGGGAATCTTCATCATTTAGTCTTTAGGCTGAGAAAGGGAAAGAGGGACAAGAAAATAAGCATTTATTGCGTGCCTACAATGGGTCAGACACTATGCTAAGAGCTTTATAAATATTAGAACTTGCCCCAAGAAAGCAAGATAATGTTTAGAGAAGTAGCTTTCAATGTTGGGACTATGACCTGGTCCCTAAAAGATACATTATCAACCAATTAGAAAGTTAGTCAATGATGTGCAAAGAGCTGGGGAATATAAAGGAAGGCAAAGGACAGCTCCTTACCTACTCCTTTCCAGAAATTTCCTACCTAATAGGAGAGACAGGACTAAACTATGTTGAGTTTATATAAATATAAATATATATATATATATATATATATGTGTGTGTGTGTGTGTGTGTGTTTGTGTGTGTATGTGTGCATAATATATGTATATATACATATATATATATACAACTGTACACATGCATCTACTTCCACATCTACAGCCATATTCATATCCACATCCCCATCTATATCTACATGTACATTTACATCTACATATATATGTATATATACATATATATATATATATATATATATATATATATATATATATATATATATGTAGAATGAACTGTAGATGAACCACAAAAGAAAACTACTAGCATTAAGGGGGATTGGGAAAGTCTTCCTGCAGAAGGTGAGATTTTAATGCAAAAATAGGTCCCATTTCTCTTTTCCTGTAATAGTCAATCATGCAGCTTACTTCCAATACTCCTACTCTTGATGTTTTCTCCACTACTTCCAGCTTCCTCTGTTTCTAGGCAGCACTTTAGCTCCTTGGAACATTTAAAATCTAATCACTACCCTGATAACCAGAACAATAGTTGTATAGGTACCAGTATGAAAATCCCCTCTCCCTCATCTCCCTGAATACCTACTGATGATTACTGACCCCTGACCTCCTTCATGGATAGAACAGACAACTCAGCGTAGGAGGTAATGGTGGTTAGGGGTAATGGACATGTCTTACCTTTCCTTTTTCATTTTGGATGGGACACAATGAATCTTACAGGATGAATGAATTTCTCCCCAACGCCCCTTTTGTATTACTCTCAAGGTCACCACCATCTTAATAGGCACCCAGATTCACAACCTCTTTGTCATCTTGGACTCCTTATTCACACTCACCCCACTCCACTTGTATTCATCTGGAGTACAATAGGTATTGAAAACTCTCTCCACTCTATCATAGTCTTCACTTTCATTACACCATAAGTAATTTTGTTGCATGTCATTTGTGGTTGAATGTAAGTTGCCAAATTTAATTAATTTATCTATTAGTTGCTACATTTTTCTAATAACTTATATGTATCTAGAGCTTTAAGTTTACAAATGTTATCCCATTTCATCCTCATAATAATCCCAAGAAATAGGCATTGTTATCACTTTCATTTTATAGATGAGGAAATGAGGCTAACAGGTCAAATGACATGCCCAGGGTCATACAGCAAAACCACTGGAGGCAGGATCTGAACTGAGGTCTTGATTCCTGATCCATTGTTCTTTCTCTTGTGCCTCACAGCTGCTACTCTTGTAAATATTTTCTTCACTTTACTCTTTACTCTTTTTCATTTTATTCACTTCTTTCTTGGATAATGCCAACAGCCGCACAATTGGACTCCATGTCTCAAGTGTCTCCCTACTCTAATCTGTTCTTCAGGAATTACCAAAATAACTTTCCTAAAATATCTTTTTTGTTTGTTTTTTTCCAGTCCAATCCATGAACTGCCTTTCCCTTTTCTCCTAAGAAACTCCACTGACTTTGGATTGGTTTAGTGAATAAAGAAATATTTCACTTCTATGTCATTCTTTTTTTTTTCTGTTTTCTATAGCTTTAATAATATTCATAATTGGGGATGCAAAAGGAGATAACCCTTGCCCTCAAGAAGTTCATAATAGTTTATAAATAAGTAAATAATATGCATATAGTTTGTGTATGCCCAAAAATATTTTCAATAAAGGGGTATATGATTTAAAAAGTTTGGAGAATACAAAAGTAGTCAACCTAAATTCAGGATTACTAAACAGTTCAATTAAGGGATGGTGTTTTACTATTTAAAAAAAAGATTCTTCACTTGACTAACCTTGTACATATCATGGTTCAAGATAAAAATAGTGTATTCAGCTTTAATATTAATTTCTTTTCCATTAAATGCCAAATCTTTGATAGTCATGAGACTTGATGGAAATTATAATGTACTTGTTATACTCTTGGGCAGAGAAATAACTAGGGATTTTTGTGCCTGGGGCAAATTTGAATACAAAAGATGATGCATTTTGGTTTGAGAGGACTCTTTGGGAAAAGAGCAGAGGAGAGGAATTACTGGGAGGAGCTCACCTAGAGTACAAGAAGGTCTTGAAATCTCCCCTCTGATGTGCAATAGTCTTTGTTTTCATCAGAGATAACACATTATTTCTGGTTGAATGCATATGCTGTAGGGGAGATTGCCCATCCCTCTCATAAAGTCCAGTCTGTGTTCTTCAACGTGACCAATAGTTCATGAGGAAGAGGTCAAGTAGTGAGGGAAGGTACAGTGGAAGCCATTTCCATCTATTCTGGGATACAATAAGAATGATTTAGAAGTGAAGTACTAGAAAGGCACAGGACCAACTGGCTCCAAGACTAACAAACCATGGGAAGAGGAAGCATACCTATTTAACTTTCAGTTCCCTGGAAAAAACTTCCAGTCACCTTGCCATAGTTACAATTTGTTAATTGGGGGGTACTGTGCTATAACAGAATGAGCACTAAACTGAGACTTAAAAGGTATAGTTTCAAATCTTGGTTTTGCTATAACTTTAAACAAGTCACCCAATTTCTCTGAAATTCAGGTTTCCATATCTATAAAATGTAGTAAATTAATATTCACATAATCTAACTCACAGAGGGAGGGTCATGATAAGGGAAATACTTTATAAACTTTAAAGTGTTATGAATCATTATTATTAAAGGGATCTCTATTCCCACTTGGATGAATGACTTTTTTACCCAGTACAGTGATTCAGGACATCAATTTTCCCTCTCTTTTGCCAGCTAGTAAAAGTCTAGCTTCTCATATATAGTTTTCTATAATAAACTTAGAAATAAAATGGACCCCTGTATTTTGGTCATTGTGCATCTGTCATGACTTGAAATGGAACAGAAATAAATAGATGCTTTAATAAATCCAATAAAGACTTCCTAGGGGAGATGGGCCCTGAGTTAACCTGTGAAGGGTGAGAAAATATAAAACTTGGAAAATGGGAGAGAAGAGCGAGAGAGAGAGAGAGAGAGAGAGAGAGAGAGAGAGAGAGAGAGAGAACAACAGAGGTGGGAGTATGAGAGGGAGTTCTAGAAGGTTTTGAAGAGTAATAGTGGGATTGGATAAATACTGGTGAGGAGGGTGAGATGCGGAAAAGGGAACTCATGTTCCTATAATACAGCCTTTAATGGCTACCCACTGAGTCAGTATGTTGTAATAGAAAAATATTTGCTCTTGCTCCTGTTTCTGCTGTAAACCACTAACTTGCTTAATGACTTTAGACAGTACCCTTCTCTTCTCTGGACCTTTGCAATAAAGTTAGAAAATAGAATTTGATGGTTTTATACAATAATTTCTTTCTCCATGCTAAATATACTATTTTTTCCCTCATGTTATTGAATCCTTTTATCTTGGTCATCACCATCTGAATAACCTTGCCAATGTCTCTTCACAAGTATGGCACCTGAAAACCAATATGATTTGGTGGAAGGCAGGGTGGTATGGTAAGAAGAAAACTGAATTGGGAGTCATGAGAAATGAGTTTGAATCCCTGGTCTGTTATTTATTACCTGTGAGTCTTAGACAAGATACAGTCTCTATGGACTTCAGTTCTTTCATCTATAAAAATGAAGAGGAGAGGTATGTGATGACCTTTAGGCTACTTTATAACTCTTAGTCTGGGATCCTATGGGAACAAACAGACAATTCTCTTTCTGAATGTGCTTCTATTGGTGAATTACTATGGTCAGTGATGCCCTTTATTTAACACATTTTAGGGAAAGCATTGAGAAAACCAAAGATACAAAGAGGGAAAAATATAAAAGGACAAGGTTACATCTTGATCATAGTCATCAACAAGAGGCCCTAGGGAGCCATCTGGACTCTAAACAAGGCAGGGTACACAGAGTCTGAACCTTGGGTTCAGTGGTCATCAGACTGTGATAGGAGAAGAAAGTGAATTCAGTGATTGTCTCTTGGATAGACTTTTAAGTCTTGGTATATTCTACTTTAGCTCCCTTCCTAATTGAAGTGAGAGATAACATGGACTTCATCTCCTCTGCCAGGTGAGTATGCTAGTCAACACTCTTCACTGGTGCCATAGACTGAATCCTGTTTCCAAGGCTGAGATCACAAGATCATCACTCCTTACGCAGCAACACACACACACACACACACACACACACACACACACAGATTCCAAACTAGAAACATAAGCCAAGAGCTTGCCACTACTATCTCTCCAGTGTCAAGATCACTACTTACATGAGGATACGTTACCTATTAGAGTAGTCTATGGTAGTTCATTTCCTGGAGAAACATTGTAGTCAGTGAGGGTCAGGGGGTTTAATAAAGGAGATGAGATCTGGAGCCATAACTATGGTAGAGGAAACTGGGCCTTTAGGATTTAGAGAATACTGTTTTAAATTCTATTTTTATTTTCAACAGCAAGCATTTTATACCTCCACAAACATAACCCTCATTGAGGAAAAAAGATTTTTTTAAAAGCCCTCTGTATCAAATATTCAGTCAAAGAAAGCAAATCTTTCTTTGTTCTTGTCCAAAAATGTATGTCTCATTCTACACCCTGAATCTATCATGTCCTTGTCAGAAGGTGGGTAGTATGCCTCATCATCTGTCTTCTGGAATCATAATTGGATACTGCATGATCAGAATTCTCAATCATTTAAAGTTGATTGTCTATACAATACTGTTCTTATTAAATACATTATTCTCCTGGTTCAGTTCCCTTCACTCTTCATCTGTTCATGAGTTGACCTAGGTTCCTCTGAAACCATCCCTTTTGTCATTTCTTCTAGAACAATCATATTCTATTACAGTCATAGATCATCATTTGTTCAGTCATTCCCCAGTTGATGGGTATCTACTTAGTTTCCACTTCTCTGCCACCACAAAAAGAGCTACTATAAATGTTTTATGAGCACAAAATTTTCAAGTAATGACTTAAAATAATTTGTAATTTTAAATTTTTGTCACATTTACATTTTGACATTCCTTCAGCAGCATAGGAACAAGTTAACAAGAATAATTAGATTAACTTGCAAGTTACCAGATGGTGTGTTTGTTCCCAGTCCTACCCCCACATAACCAGTGTCAGATGAATGCCTTCCTAGTTCAGACTTTCCCCATTCCTCGCCAAGTAATGGCTTTTCCAGCAATAGCCTTTCAGCATCCCAGGATCTTTCCTAGTATTAAATCCTGAGGATATACATGTAAATAAAAACAAAGACAGTCACTGCTCTCAAGGGGTTTGCATTCTAATGGGAAAAGACCACAAATAAAAAGGAAGTTGAGAAAGGTAGAGGGAGAGAAATGATGCCCATTTTGAGGTGAGAAAGCAGTATGGAGTATCAGAAGTTAAGCTGAGGGGAATGAAGGATGGCCTACATGGAGCCCTCCTAGAAATGGGAATTCACTTAAGGGGGAGAAGGGTTGGTGTAGACAACAGAATGTTTTAAGATGAGAAGACAGTTGAAACACTGTCCAAAATCCAAAGAATCTGAAACAAAGCAAGGTAGGAAATGTTCAATTGGAGCTGTAAAATGCATTGTTGCATTAGCTCATATTGAACATGAGAATGTGCATCATTTTTCCCCCTTGAATTCCTAAACTGGACTATGATGTGTATTATATCATAGCAAAACATTAGATAAGGTCTCTCATTATATCTTTGGGGATAACATAGAGATATCCTAAATGATAGTTTATTTAGATGAATTCAAAACTATTTGAACAATTGAATTCAATGAGTAGTGATTCATGTCAAATCTGGAGGGATGTCTATTTGCTATAAGCATTTCCCTAGGAATATAAGTTGCAGAGAAAGAAGGTACTGATCTGCATTAGAAGAGAATTTCTTCAGTCCCATACTAATAAAACTACAGTTCTCAATCTTCTTCCTATTAGATATACACATATTGTTATAGAAGATATTTGAAGAAATGGGTTCACCTACTTCAATACCACCTTCATCTCAATTTTCAATCTGATATCCTGAAAGTCTGCATAATAACCACAGAAAATCAGCCCTATCCAGAACTTCAGGATATTTCTGAGAGATCCCTAGATAGCAGTGTTTTATACTCAGGAGGACAAGAGATCAGGAGTCCTTTTTCGATATAAAAACTCAATCCTGAAGCTCTGTCTTGCCACTTATGAGGAGAGTCCTAAATCAATGGGTATTCATATTAGAGTTATAAAAATATGAATCTGGAATAAGCAGACTCACTATCTCTGAATATATCAATCATGAATAGACTAGATAAAAATGAAAAAAGTGGTTAGTGTGATTTCTTTAGTGTTTAAGATATACATTTGATTGACTCATTGTTTTGGTCAAAGTTATTACTCCCTACCCTGAAATAAGAAGGAGTCTGGTAAATAAACAATATCAGTCAAGATGTTCTATGTCTAACAACTTTGAAATACTTAGGAATTTTGGTCAACAGAATAGAACCAATCACAGTTCCAGAGAACTCATGATAAAACATGCTACCAACCTCCAGAGAGAGAGGTAAAGGACTCAGAGTGCAGATTGAAGGATTTTTTTTTTGGATATGACTAATGCAGGAATATTCTTGCTTGACTATACATATTTATAACAAATTTTGTTTTTCTTGCTTTCTGAATGGATAAGAGGGGGGAGGTGAAAGGGAGAGAATTTAGAACTGAAAATAAACTAAAAATTTAATTTAAGAATATTTTTCTGTGTCTAAAACATTTTCCTTCTCTGTAAATCTAATAACCCTCAAAAAAGGAGTAAGGTTAGCTTGGCATTACTTGTTCTTCATGAACTCTTACTGGATCTTAGCAATTGCCTCCTCCCTTTAAAGAGCTCACAAGTCATCTCTTTAATACTATTTAATAAAATGGTGGTGGAAATCAATTTGTGGGCCAGAAAATAAGTAGAATTCACCATCTTTCACTTTTTTTTGAAAATTCAGGATATCCACACATCTTCAGTCCTTTGACACCTCTTCGGTTTGCCACACTCCTTCAAACATGACCAATGATAATTTAGCAATTCAATCCATCAATGTGATTAGTACCCTGGAATATAGTTCACTTGGCCCTGGTAACTTGAATTTATTGAGGACTACTTCTTATCATTTCCTCATTGTGTTTGATTACTTGTTGATCATTCTTGATCTATACTTAACAATCTGAAGATTCTTTTCCATGGAGGAGAAAACAGAAACAAAATGGGGGTTTGGTGAGTAGTTCTACATTCTCTCTGCAGCTGGTTATCATTATTCCATCCACTGGGCTCAGTGGTTCTATCCTTCCTTGTTCCTTCCCCACCTCCAAAAGAGTTCTTTTTGTTGTTCTTAGCATTCTTTGAAAGCCTGAGCTCATCCCAAGTTGTAGCCTTATGAGCAATGTTCTTATAGGACTGTACAATTCTCATTTTATGTTCATCCCTAATTATCTACCTTTGAGTTATCTACCTTCTGAGATATAAATTGTCATACAGAAATTTTAACAATCTTCTCATGGAACCTGTCTAAGCTGGCTCCAACATATCCCTTGATCTCAAGTAACTTTATTATCTACTCTTCAAATATATTCAGGTAATAGTTTCTTCTGTACCTCTGTACAGAAGAAGCATCCTCTGTACCTCTTTTTTAAAAAATCTGAGCTCATAGATAAGTTCTTTGACCAATGACTCATTAGCATTGGATACATCCCCTTTTTCTCCTTTGCCAGAATACTTTGCATTCACATCCTCCCAACTTATCACTTTTTCTTTTCATATCCTATCATACTGCTTGCTTCTTCTGCAGTGTCCACCAGCTTTGAAGTATGTCACCTCAAGTATGTTCAGTTTGGTTTGAGGAAGTGTTATATATATTTGTTTATTTCCTCCTTCTGTGCCTTCTGAGTCTTGCTGTGGATGAGTTTGAAGTGCTAAACAAAGAACTTTTAAGCCAACAATGGTCTGAATAATTAAAAGGTATGAGTAAGAGATAGAGAACTGTAGCCAAGAGAGGGATATCTTCTCTAGTGCAGATTGGACATTCATTGTAAGAAATCAGGCCATGAACCTAATGTCCAGTGGCTTAAGCTAACTCTCTCTCCCACTGGGCAAGGACAAATGGAGTAGCATTACCCCCTCCCCCCAGGATTCCCTGGGGCATATAGCTCAGTTCTCATATTGTTGTACAGACATGAAAAAGCCTCCCTCCCCTTCTTTGCTTGATGAATTCTGACTCATTCATTAAAGCCTACCTCAAATGTCACTTACTCCAGAATGCTTGACCTGATCCTCCCTCAGCTAGTAATGACATCCCCCCTTAGAGATCTTAGAGGACTTTGTTTTATAATAAAGGGAAAGGAAGAAGAAAAGGACAGGAAAATAAGCAGTTGCAGAGACCCCTGCCTCTAGGGAGCCTGCAGTACTGGACTAGGGAGCCTGAGGTAGACTCCACCTTTAGCAGTAGAAGCTAATGACCAGAAGAAACTGTTAACTGAATATATTTGAAGAGTAGATAATAAAGTTACTTGAGATCAAGGGATATGTTGGAGCCAGCTTATACAGGTTCCAAGAAAAAATTGTTAAAATTTCTGTATGACCATTTATAACTCAGAAATTGTCAAACTCCAGAAGTCAGGACTTGATTTATTTGTTTGTTGTCTAGACTTAAGAAAGTGATGGAGGAAATATTAATAACAGATTAAATTTTTAGATGTGCTGTGGTTTTGGGGGGGGGGGAGGGAGTCAGATGTTAAGCAATTGTGAGATCACATTGTTTTGAGATCCTGAACTCAAGGTTACCAACCCATGCTACCCTGGCCAACAAGTGCAAGGGAACAATTTAAGTCTTGCCACTAGAGCTCACAGCTCTGAGAGATAAGAAATCTCCACCTTCTCTGTGTTGGAAGACTGATGTTTTTGCCTGTTTTCCCCTTTCCTGTGGTGTGGAATATCTAAGGAGTGGGAACAATAATCAGAAACACAACCTTTCCATTCCTAGTGGGCTCAGAAGACACAAGTCAGTTTGGTTAGGGCTACTGGTGTCTGGACTATTTCCTATCAATGTATTTCCTTGATAGCAAAATGCTTGTCATTTTAAGTTAGTCATTCTAATATTTTACTGATATATGAAACCTAAGTGATTTGATAATAAACAGTTGGATCAAAAAAGACTAAAGAGTTACCAGTGGGTGGCTAAATAACAGCCAGTAAGAGTATCTTAGTATCCAGGAAGTAATAACGAAAGTAGGTCCATTGGGGAAGAGACTAGACATACTCCTGTTACTTCTATATTTGTATTTATCTGTGTTATCCTGGAGATAACACAGTTTGGGAGGCAAACAGGGAAGACAATAGTCCCTGAAGAGTTTAAAATGACTATCAAAAGGAGATCAACAGAGAAATGCATGGTAGGTGTGAGCAGAGAAATAGAAGATACCATTAAGGATATGGATGATAGGAAGAAAGGTATGATGGGATGGACATGTGCTGAAACTCTTACTTGACAGGTAGACATCTGAAATACTTCAGTGATACCTTCTGAATGTCAAAAGAAAAAGAAGCAAACGTCCATGTTGAGTTGACCCCTTGTGGCAAACTTATGGTGGTCATGGAAAAGAGTAATATAACAGAGGAGACATGAATAGTTTGTGATCTTTGTCAACAGAAGGAATGAACTTACATATCCATGTCTGTATTTGATCCTGGAAAGAGTTATAAAGAGGAACAAAAATCTTTCTCTTTGGAGCCAAGAACTGGGCCTTCTTCAGTTTCTGCATAAGACCTGACTTGCTCTGACTCAGAAACTTTTGAGGGCCCCTTCTCTCTCCAAACCTCCTATGAGGAAAGTCTGGGAATTTGGAGAAGAAGACTGAGAAGAAAGTGTCCCCAACTCAGTTACCTCTGTTCTATGCTTGCTCCCCAGGAGAGAAGCAGAGATATTGGTCAGAGACAAAGTCAGCAGAGTTCATGATCATATTAAGTTCTGGGCAGATATCCAGAGAAGTGATATTCTGTTTTTGTCCAGCTCCAAGGATCAGTGTAGGAGAGTTTGGCAGGAACTATTAGAGGCCCTAAAATTCCCTGGTCTATAAACTTGAGAATAATGTTATTTCATCTTCTGACCCACCCCTCTTGCCTCTGCAATGACCACTGGGTCTGTTGCCTTTTTTCCATTCATGGCATTATTCAGTGGCTGGGAGGCATTGATAGAATTCCTTAGCAAAAGTTAATTGGGGTAACCTCAAGAAAGCCTATGCCTTTCCAGGGACTAGTAAGTCCATCCATAAAAATGGGCTGTGTTGATATTTACCAGCCTCATGGAGAACTGGGGAGGCTGATGAAGGGGAACTCTGTTCCCAGAGACATTACACAGCTTCCACCAACTCAGGATGGCACTACTTAGCAATTCCAGGCAATTGCAGATCAGTTAATTGCATCATTCAGTTACTGGTGTGCATTGATGTGACATCTGAGAAACATGGTTGAACATAACATTCAGCCATTTCATCTAAGAGGAGCAGCTGCTCTTGTATGAGAAAGAATGGGGGGAGGGGGAGACAAAAGCAGAATTGTCTTTAACAGAGATCTAAGGAAATCCCACAAGGATAAAGGCATATTAGAGACAGAAAGACAGCCAGACACAGACAAGACAGCTGTCAAAGGCAATCTTGAGAGGCAGGCACATAGTAGACACAGAAAATGACTGGTTTATCTTATGGTTCTCTATATAATGCTCATATAATACCTTATACTTAGATAGGACTGTGCTTGTCTTTTGGAACTAGCTTGAATTGATGGTAAAATTTTCAGGCTGAGCATTTTCCTTGGTAATCAGCAAATGCTACAAATTAAGGTTTGATATCTTATTTTGTTGATTGTTGAGACTTTAAAAAGTGTTAATAATATAGATGAAACTTGAAAGTGTGTCCAGTATTCCTATATCTATACTATCAGTTCTCCCCCCCCACCCCCGCTCCTCAAGTCAGTTGTTAAGCAGTTACTAGTACATCATTGTTGGTAGGTATTTTGAAAACGCGTGCTGAATGAGGCACAAAATATTGAGACAGAAAGAGACAGAAAGGCAAAAACAGAGACTAGGGAGAGATGGAGACAAAGTCAGAGAGAGACACAGAGAGACAGAAACAGAGAGAGACAGTGATAGAGACAGAAACAGAGAGAGTGAAAAGAAAGATAGACACAGAGAAGCAAAGACAGACAGTCAGAGATGGACAAACAGAGAATCACACTCAAAAAAGAGAATTTTTAAAATTTAGAGACCTCATTATCTAACTAACAAATCCATATTCTAAAAGGAATCTCTACTACAATTTAAATCCATTGGGGTGAAACCCACAATTCCCTATGCGATCCAACTTTAATTATTAGGAATAACTTTTTCCTTGACATAAAGCCTAAATTTGCTTCTTGACTATGTCCCTCTCAGTTCTCTCTGTCTCTTTCTTGACTCTGTCTTGGTCTCTTGATTTTGTATGGCATGGATAATGTATTTGCTTACTTTTATTCATGGTGCGCTTCATTTCCAGAAAAATGTAAGCTCCTTGAGGGTAAGAACTATTTTCTTTAACATCTTTGTGTCCCAGTACATAGCAATCCTTTAGGATTACTTATTATTATTATTATTTGTGTAATTAGCTCAAATCAATAGTCATCTACTTTAGTTATGATAGTATCTGTTGGGCAACAACTCCACTTCTTCATACCCTTTATTCTGCTGTTCTCCTGGCTAAATATAGGATCATAGATTTAGGTATTGAAGGACCTTAGAGGTCATATAATCTACCATGTCCCCCCATTTCATAAGTGAAGAAACTGAGGCCACAGTTCCTTCAACCTATCCTGGTTGTTCTCCTCTGAACATTTCCAGAAAAGCAAAGGCAAGGATAGAGATTAGAGACAGAAAAAGAGGTAGGGAAAAAATAAGGAAATGTGGAGATAAAAAGACAGAGACAGGTAGTTAAAGTTAGTGAGAATTTCTATGTTAATTTACACTCATTGATTTCTCTGGAGTCTGAGGACCTGAATTCAAATCTTTTCTCTGATGCTTGTGGTCTATGTGTCCTTAAGCAAATCACTTTACCATTCTGTACCTTAATTTCCTCATCTCCAAAAATGGATTAGGGAGTTGAATACAATATTTTCAAGGTGCCTTTCATATCCAGGTCTTTGATCCTACAAAAATGAGACAATGAGTATTATCTCATAACACAAGAGTGTTATCTTTTGTGTTTATATTTTGTCAGATTTTAATCCCAAAACTCACTGAGAGCAAAATTTATATATCCCAGAGAGTCTCCAAAGGTTAGAAATTACACCTATTCCCTTAGACTGGGAAGGTCTTGAAAAAAGTTAAACTTCACTGGGAGTTTCTGGAAGGCATAGAAATATCTTCTTTTTTAATATATCTCTAGAAATACACTTAAAGAGTTGGTCGGGTCTAAGCAACTAAATATTATTTGTTAGAAACATCACCCTTTTGTGCTGAGAGAATGGAAAGAGATCCACTCTGTCTAGGTGTTTGTCTAGGAGAAGCTCAGGGATGAAGGTACAGAGCAATAAGCATCATATCTAAAGTAGATGACTATTTATTTGATCTAATTCTATGAACATTGGCTAAGGGCCTACAGAGCAATGGAATAGATTCCTGAAGATACAAATATGCTAAACAAAAGTGTACTTGCCCTTAAAGAGCTTACTTCCCCCAGGAGTAGGATACAACACCAACAAAAGTAAGTAAATATAGAGTCCATACAAAACAGTATATGTTTGTGTAGGTGTTTTGTGTGTGTGTGTGTGTGTGTGTGTGTGTGTGTGTGTGTGAGAGAGAGAGAGAGAGATGGATAGACAGATAACAGACAGATAGATAGAGGAGAGATGGAGAAAGATGGAGAGAAAGATACTAAGGAAAATCAGATGTACAATGAAGTGAGCACTGGCTTTTGAGATAGAAATTCTAGATTCAAACTATATTTTTGACAATCACTGAGAATCTGTAAATCACTTTTATTCTTGTACCTCAGTTTCTTTATATGTGAAATGAAAGGGTTGGTCTAGATGTTTGCAGAGGTCCTTCAGCTTCACATCTATACATCTTTGTTCATTTCAACACCAACTTAGGTTTCTGTGCATCTAGAACACCCACTGTATGAAGAAAGAATGACTCCAGCAAAGCTAAAGGAAGACTAAAAATAAACATATTTCCCTTCTTACTAATACCTAAGTCATTGATTTCTCTTCTTTTCAAATAAAAGGAGCATTTTATTGGTTTGGATAAAAATACAGCATGCATAGGTACTTGCTTTTATTTCTTGACATTTTCATTGATATCCTGGTGGAATGAGGAAGGAAGGGAAGGTTTCAGAAGGGAGAAAAGGAGAGGATAGAGGAGAAGGAGGAAGAAAGACAAAAAAGACAGTCATAGGAGAAAAAAGAGGGAAATGTAGAAAGCAGAAGGGAGGAAAAGAATAAAAGAGGGGAATAAGGCTAGAAAGTAAGGAAGAACAAATGATGGGCAAATGGGAAGAAAGAGCATGGGAGAGAAAGAATATTAGAGGAAGAAGAGGATAATGACACAGACAACTATTGGCATCCATCTCTTCAATGCTGCTTTTTACCTGAAGGGCAATAAATGGCAAAGATAGCAATTAATTTCAATTGGAAAAAAGTCAGTTCAGCTCAGGAGTGGAGGAAATAGTGCCAAGGAGGATGAGTTTCCTCTGGCCACCCTGATCCCTAGCCATCAGCACATTTTGCTTTTGTTTTTGAAAGGATAGAGAGTATTCTGAGTGTTGGTTGGCTGGTAAGTTGTTGGATGACCAAGGACTCTTATCAATGGTCTTAACCCTGAGGTTAACCTTTTCTTATTTATTCTTTAAGAGGCAGAGAATAAAAAGCTGGAAGAAACTTAGAGACCATTTTGTTTACAAATGAGAAAACTGAACCCCACAGAGGGAAATTGATTTGATTAAGGCTACACAGTGCTAGTAGCAGAGCCAGAAATCAAATACAGGTTCTAGGCTTCTAGTTGATCACTTCCTTCATTATACCATCCTCCATTTTTAAGTTTAATTTTGGAAAAGAAGTGAAAGGAAAGGCCTTATTCTATGTAAAGCAGTATAAGGTAGTGAAGAAGGCACAGGTCTTGGAATGAGAAAGATCTGGGTTCAAATTACAACGTATTCCCCTCTAAGTGAAGTAGTCTGGAAAGGCTACCTTGAGAAAACTAGATACCTCTTCATTTATCCTAAAATAACTGGATTCTTGAGCCATATCATAATAGCATTCCTTTGAAAATAAACTGACCAATGACCCTTGTCTTTTCACTTACAATTGCTTAAAATATCCTTGCCCAAATAATTTCCTCTCTCAGTGAATTCCTGGAGAGAAGGGGCTATGTCTTATCTAAATTCTATATTTCCCCTATGACTAGTACAGTATTCTGCACTCAGTAAACCATAAACTGAGAAATGTTTGTCATTAGGCATCACTTGCAAAGACATGAGGCAAATCCTTTGTAGGCCTTGATTTCTATCCTGCTAAAAGACCAGAAATGGAGGGAGACAGGTAGCAGGGGTAATCAATGTTCCTCTTGGACTTAACTTTCATCATCAACTCATTCACATAAGATTTAAGGTTTGAAAACTGAAGAACACTAAAATTCAAAGACGTTTGTTAATTATTGGGCAAAAAATCAAACCCAGAAAATACATTATCTGACTTATAGTCTAGTCTTCACAGACTGAAAATTGAGAGATGCATGGAATTTGGACCATAAATTAGTGAGGTTTTTCCATCAGTATGCAATTGTGGGTCTTTTGTATGACAAGCATTTCATTGGTGTGAAGAAAATAAATAGTTCTCCTATACCTGATTCATATTGTACATTGAGTACTTTTCAAGAACCAATCCTAAGGTTTTTTTTTAATTTTTAAATTTTATATTATTACAATAATCTTGTTATGAGAGTAAACATAAATCCCCCTCCCTACCCCAAGAAGATGAGAAACCTCAAGAATAGTGAAAGAGGGGGTGGCTAGGTGGTGCAGTGGATAGAGCACCAGCCCTGGAGTCAGGAGTACTTGAGTTTGGATTGGGCCTCAGACACTTGGTAATTATCTATCTGTGTGGCCTTGGGCAAGCCACTTAACCCCATTGACTTGAAAAAAAAAAACTAAAAAAAAAGAATAGTGAGAGAAAAAATTGTGCTTCAGTTTGTGTTCAGATTATAATGGCTTTGTCTCTGGGGTGAGTTGCTTTTGTTTCAATATTTCTCCCACAGTTGCTGTTACAAACTGTATTTCCCTCCACTCTATTCCTCCCCACTCTTATTTATTCTACTCTCTCCCTCCTTTCATCCTGTCTGTGTCCAAAATTATATTGTATCTGAGTACCCTTTCCCACAATCTTCCCTCTCTTCTATCACCTATTCCCCCCTTCCCTGTCCCCATTCCCCCTTATCCCATCATTTTCTTCTCATTTTTCTCTAGGGTAAGATAAATTTCTATGCCCTATTAAGTATGGATGTTATTTCCTCTCTGAGCCATTTCTAATGAGAATGAAGGCTCACTGATTCCTCCTTGACTTCCCCCATTCCACTCCATTGAAAAAGCTTTTTCTTGACTCTTAGTGAAATAACTTAGCCCCTTCTTCCTCTCCTTTCTCTTCCTCCCAGTACTTTCCTTTAACACCCATTGACTCCATCTTTTTACTATATTATACCATTATATTCTTCTCCTTCCTGTGCCCTATCTATATGCTCCTTCTAACAGCTCTGATAAATGAGAAAGTTCATATGAGTTATCAATATCTTCTTCCCATGCAGAAATACAAATAGTTCAGCATCATTAAGTTACTCACAGTTAGTACTTCTCATCCATCCCCTATATGGTTCACCTGAGTCCTGTCCTTGGAGATCGAACTTTCTGATAAGCTCTGGTTGTTTCAATAGGAAAGTCTGAAAGTTCCCTGTTTCATCTTTCCCCTGAAATAGGATGTTCAGTTTTGCTGGGTAGTTGATTCTCAGTTGTAAACCAAGATCTTTTGCCTTTTGGAATATCATATTCTAATCCCTAAAAGTCCTTAATTTAGATGCTGCCAGATCCTGTGTAATCCTGACTATAGTCATGGTAGTTGAATTATTTGTTTCTGGCAGCTTTTAGCATTTTCTCTTTGACTTGGGAGTTTTGGAATTTGGCTATAATATTCCTGGAAGTTTTTCTTTTGTAATCCTTTTCAGGAAGTGAGCAGTGAATTCCCTCAATTTCTATTTTATTCTCTACTTTTAGGATCTCAGGTCAATTTTGCTGTATTATTTCTTGAAAAATGAAGTCTAGGCTCTTTTCCTGGTCATAACTTTCATGTCACCCAATAATTTTTAAATTATTTCTCTTGATCTGTTTTCAAGGTCAGTTGTCTTTCCAATGAGATATTTAACATTTTCTTCTAATTTTTGGCTTTTTTGGAAGACTTTTATTTCTTCCTGATTTCTCACAAAGTCATCGGCTTCCTTTAGTTCCATTCTGCATTTGAAGGAGTTATTTTCTTCAGAGATCTTTTTTTATCTACTTTTCGAGCTGGTCAATTCTGCTTTGTAAGGCATTCTTCTCCTCATTTGCCTTTTGTGTTGCTTTTTTTCCATTGGTATAAACTGGTTTTTAACATATTATTTTCTTCAGTATTTTTTTGTATTTCACCAAACTGCTGATGGTGCATTGCTCTCATTTTTCCTCCACCTCCCTTGATTGCTTTTCAAAGGTCTATTTTGAGCTCATCCATATCCTGAGCCCACTTTTTATTTCTCTTAGAGGCTTTGGATACAGAAGCTTTGAGTTTGTCATCTTCTGAATCTTCCATGGGACCAAAGTAATTTTCTATGGTCAGATTCTTCTTTTTCTTTTGCTTGCTCATTTCCTCAGCCTAAGATTAATTTACCACACTTCCAAGGTTTTCTTTTTTTTTTGGGGGGGGGGGTTGGACACACCACTGAAACCTTTATTCCTTCAAGGTCTTATACTCTCTTGCTTGTGCTTTAATATGTAGATGACAATAGGCACTCCCCTCAGCCCTGGAACTGTGAGGAGGATCCCTGCTCAGCTATCTTAGGATGGAAGCCCAAACTGCAACCTGCATCTGAGTGTGGGCAAACAGCATAATTCTGCCCCAGGGAGAGCAGAGGGATTTCTACAATCTCTCCCTACCCCCTTACCATCTGTGGGTTGTGTTCTGGAGGTGCAGGAGAGTTTCCCTGATTCCCACTTCAGGTTCTCACTGCAGGGCTGTTCTGAGGCTGATGCTCCTGCACCCTGGTGAAGCAGAGTTCTCTCACTGCTCCTTCAAGCTGTTCCTGGTGATTCCTGGGCTATGCTGTGGCAAGCCCCTCCCCCCCAGTGAAACACACCTTTCCCTTGGACCTTCTAAGTTGTATTGGACTGGGAAATTGTATCACTCAGTCTTTCTGTGGTTTCTGCCCCTCTAAATTTTGGCTAGAGTCATAATTTGATACTTTTGGAGTTTTTTGGGGAAGGAGTTTCAGGGAAATACTGCCTTCACACCGCCATCTTGGCTCTGCCCCCAAAACAATTATTCTCTGGGTCAAAGACATAGCAAGGCAAGGAAAAACAGAAAAAGAGTCTGAATCCTCACTGTATAGTGAGGTTCTCTCATATTTGAACCCAATCTTCTAGCAAGGAGTCTGGAGGTGAAAGGGACCCATTAATAAAGAGGGATAAATTGCAACATGCATTGCTTTGGGATAAGTGGTAAATTATTGTTGCAATAGAATCATAGATTTTTAATTGGAAGAGAAAAAAAGAAGAAAAGAGTATGTGCATAAAATGAAGAAAAAAGGAGAAAGCAAGAGGAGGGGTATGGAAAGAGAAAATAAGGAGAAGGGGTAATAGAAATATGGAAGAGAAGAGGAAAGGAAAGGGAAGAAGAGAGGAGAATAAAAGAATTTAGATAGAAGAAACAAGAAAATGAGACACAATTGAAGAAAGCAAGGGGTTGGAGGAGAGCCAGAGAAGGGAAAATTGATTTCAGAAGAGGGCCTCTGGAAGCCCTAAAGACAAATAAACCCTTCCCAACTCTGCCTGGGTCCTGCATTGCCACTTTCCTTAGCCCCCAATTACAAGAACCTCATTATAGCCCTGGATCTCTCTGAGGTCAGATCTGTATCTGCTCTGAGCTACATTAACTTTAATTCCTAGGGAGATGAGAAGATTTAAGTGAATGGAGGTTGGCTTTTTCCAAGGGAAACAGACATCCTATCTCCTCGCCTGGCATGTGAAAGCATAGGGCCTCTCTGCACATGTCGTGTCTCATTTCTTCCTTTCTTTATTTATTTCACTTAGCTGGAGTGTAATTAAATTTGAATTGAGGCCAAAGACGATTTGTGAGACAAGCGGTTGGTTAGAGATATCCAGCAAACCAGGTGAAAAACCCCCCACTGCCTAACTTCAAAAAGGTCAATAATCACATTATCATTGAAATTCATTCCCTCTCCTCTCATCCCCTCTCCTATTAACTTGGACAAGAGCTGGAATCCCTCTTGGGAACCTAAACTCATCATGTTACACAAATGGAGTCTGGGAGTATATATGTGTGTGCATGGGCAGGCATATCTCTGTGTATGTATGTATGCAAGCTGAATATATGTGTTGCCCATTGCCTAAGAGTCAAAATACTCCATTCTGCTCACAAAGACTATGGGAAAAAGTCAGGGTCTGACATTAATGGAGGAGGGACTCCTCAGAGAAGAAATAGAATCACAGTGTATCAACTCAAAGAGACTTTAAAATCTAAAGAAATTTCCTCATTTGAGAAAGGAAGAAACTGAAGTTAAAAAAAGGACTTCATAGCTTGAAAAGGTCTCAGTACATTATTGGAAGAACCAAAGTTGTAACTCAGGCTCACTGGTTTTCTGGGAAGTGATTTTTTACTAATAGCTGATAATAATAGCTGACATTTAGAGAACACTTTAAGGTTTACAAAGCTCTTTACATATTTTATCTCATTTGATCTTCACAACAACTCAGTGAGGTAGTTTCTGAAGGTGTTATTTTCCCTACTTTATGGAAGAAAAAAACCGAGGTAGTTAGTTTAAGTGATTGGACTATGGTGCCACAGTCATTGTCAGAGGCAGAATTTGAAACCAAGGTCTTTCTGACTCCATTCAACTTCAGTATAGTAAACCATACTTTGTAAAACCATAGTATATTGTCTCTTAACTAAGAAATCATAACCATTTAGTTGGAATTGAGATGATATGGTCTTAAATGGAGCAAGGAATTAGAGAGTAGACCTAGAAAAATAATTTCTTGAAAAATCAATGCATAATCAGTCATTAAGCATATATTTGAAGGAAAGAAAGAGACGGGAATTTATTAAGCATCTATGTCTGACAGGCACTGTGATAAACACTTTACAAGTATTACATTTGATCCTCTGCAACCCTGCATAGTAAGTGCTTATTATTTTGCCCATTATAGTGGAAGAAACTGAGGCAGGCTGGATTTAAGTATTTGCCAGGGTCACATGGCTAATAAGTGTCTGTCCTTCACTCTATGAAGAGGATCACAACATTGAGAAAGTGATGCCATGACTTGCAAATGAATTGAATTTAAGTGAAGGAGTGCTGTCCAAAGTCACCAGCCTCACTCTCTCCTCCAGAACTATCTAGGTCCTGTGGCCAGATATAGACCAGAATGACTAGAAATGAAACCCTAATAAATATTTGAGGTCATATTTGAATGCAGTTCTTCTTGACTCCAGACTCAGTGCTCTGTCTCCTGGGATCCTATGGTAACCCCTAAGAGATTTTGGGAAGCTAAAGACTTGATCTTTCCTTTGAGGAGGTTATAATCTACCTGTGTGAGACAAGGATGTAAAAGCATGAAAATGCTTTGAAAGTAATAAAGTACCCAACTATGATCAGTGGCAGTTTAAAGAGAGGGAAGAGATTGAAGGTGGGGGGAAGCATCAGAGATAAAGTCAATGAGAACTAGAATGGTCAAGACCACCTTGATGAAGGAAATTATACTTTTAGCTCAACCATGTAATTAACCATTTCAGTTCTATATTGCCAACTACCCTTGTCCTAACTTTGCTCGTTCCAATCCAATAAACATTTATTAAACATCTATTCTGATCTCAAGGAGTTTGCAATCTAATGGGGAAAGACAATACACAAAAAGAGATGAGAAAATTGGAAGATGGGACATCAGGAATATCTGGAAGAGGGGTGTCATTTCATAGAGTTGAAACCAGGAACAGCAGCAAATACAGAGTGCAATCAGCCGCAAAGTCCCTCTGTAAAGGAAGGCATTTGGGGAAATCGGGAAGGGGGGAGTTTGGTACTTCATCTTCCAGCCCTCCAACTAGGAGGGGAGAAGTGTAAGTCTAGGTTTGAATTAGCAGCATAGTGATGAAATTATAAAGAGGGGAATTTTGTTCTGGAAAAATTGATATTCCCTTGCTGCTGCTTAAAATTTGTCTAAAGCTTCCCTATCCTTAAAAAAAAGTCTCCTTTTGACTCTGATGTCCCCTCAAGTTATTATCTTATATATTTTTTTCTGTCCTTTAATAGTCTAATATCTAGATAAAAGATTGACTATGCTAATTGTTTTCACTTTCTCAACTCCTACAAACTCACCTATAATCTTTTTATGGTTCAATTCGGTGAAATTTTTCCCAGTTGACATATTTTTTGACTTCTCTGCATCATTCAATACTGTTGGCCATCCCTGACTCCTGGATGCTCTCTCTTCTTACAGGTTTTGTTTTTCTTTTTCTTTTTAACACTCTCTCAGTTCTTCTGTCTTTCTGAATGTTTGTGCTCAGTCTTCCTTGTAGGATCATCATTCATGCCCAAAGCCTATGTGGCTATACCTTAGGATTCTGTCCTCCTCTCTCATCTCTTCTCTCTTTACTCTCTCCTTTAGTAATCTCATCAGCTCACATGAATACAGCGATCATTTCTATTCTGACAGCTCCCAAACCTAAATAGCCTGCTCTCATCTCTCTCCTGAGTTTCAGTCTCTCTCATGATCAAACACTGATAGATATTTTCAACTAGTTGTCCTATAGGAATCTTGAACTCAATATATCCAAAAAAAATTCATTTTCTTTTCTTCTAATTCAGTCTACTTCCAAGTTTTCCTGTTTAGTTGAGAACACCAAGTTTAAGTCTTGGAATAATCCATCACTATTCATTCACCTTCCCTCTTCCCCTATATCCAATCAGTTGCTAAGACTTGTCAATTCTATATAACTTGATATTTCTTGAATATGTTCCCTTTTCTGCACACATATAGCTACTTCCTTAGTTGCAGGTGTCATTACTTCATGCCTGGATTGTTGCAATATAAGCATCTTTTAACATTTATTGCATAATTTTCAATATCTACATTGAATTTATTATGGAAGATGTTATAAATTGTCTAAACCTATTTTTCCAGACTGTTTCTATTTTGTTCAACAATTCTTATCAATTATGAAATTCTATCATAAGTAATTTTTTTGAAGATACTGCCCTTTAGCAATTTATATACCTTCCCTAGCCTAAGTGTATTTATCTATAAAATAAAGATACCACCTACTTAACAATGTTATTATGAAAACCAAAGATAAAATGTGTAAAATGTTCTACAAACTATAAAGCACATACCAAAATTTATGTAGTGCTGTCAAAGGAGTTCCTAGTAGAAAATTTGTGAGTGTGTGTGTATGTGTGTTTGTGTCTATGTCTGTGTGTGTAGTAATGAGTTGTAGAACATTTTCCCATATAGCTATAGTTAGCTTTGATTTCTTCATCTGATCTATATATATATATATATATATCTGTGCATCAATCTATATGTCTCTCTATATAAATATATACATATATATATATATATATATATATATATATAAATCAGTGTTTCCATTACTAAAATTGAGAAAGGGCAATTAAATTAATTGAGCTTGTAATTAAAAGAAACTACTAAAAAAGAACAAATTGAAAATTCCCCATTCAATACCAAATTGGAAATCCTGGAATCAAAAGAGAGATTAATAAAATGAAAGTAAGAAAATCATTAGGATCTGGATTTATAGGTGAAAATAAAATAGATAAATCATGGGTTAATTTTATTTTTTAAAAAAAGAAAATCAAATGACTAATATAAAAAAATTTTAAAACTAATTGACCACCAAGGAAGTAGAAATTAAAGCAGTTATTAGGAACCGTTTTGCCCATTTATATGCCAATATCTCTGGAAATCTAAGTGAAATGAGTGAAAATTTACCTAAAAAAATCTATTGCCAAGATTAGTAGAAGTGGAAATAAAATATTTAAATAACCCTTATCTTATAAAAAGAAATTGAATGAGTCATAAATGAATTTCCTAACAAAAAATCCACAGGATCCTAGGGATTTGAACATGAATTCTACCAAATATTTAAACAACAATGAATTTCAATATGCTATTAACTATTTGGGAGAAAACTGCCAAAGAAAGAGTTATACAGATGGTGGTAATACCTAAACCAGGAAGAGCAAAAGCAGAAAAAGAAAACTATAGAACAATTTCTCTATAAATATTGATGGAAATAAATAAAATAAAATCAATCAATCAATCAATAAATAAATAAATAAAAATTGATGTGAAAAGACTGCAGCAAAATATCACAAAGATCATATGAATGGGCAGATGAAATTTATGCCAGGAATTCAGGCCTCATTTAATGTCAGCATAATTGACAATACCAATAACAAAACTGAAAAAATCATGTGATTATCTCAATAGGTCAGAAAAAGCTTTTAACAAAAATATAACACTAATTCCTGTTAAAAAAAATAAACCACTGGAAAGCATAAGAATAAAAGGAGTTGTTCTTAAAAATGATAACTAGTATTTATTTATATCAGCAAGCATTATCTGAAACAGGGATAAGCTAGAAGCATTCCCATTAAGATCAAGGGTGATACAAGAATCTCCACTATTATTAGATTTTATAATAGAAATATTTGCTACATTAACAAAACAACTAAAAATATTAGAGGAATTAGAGTAGTCAATGAAGAAACAAAACTATCACTCTTTGTATATGATCTCATGGCACACAGAAAATTCTAGAGAATCAACCAAAATAAGTTGAAATAATTAACTATTTTAGCAAAATTGAAAAATATGAAATAAACTCACACTAATCATTAGCATTTTGATATATTACCAGCATATTACCAACAAAATCCAGCAGCAAGAGATAAAGAAATTCCATTTAAAATAACCATAGACAATATAAAGTACTTGGCAAACTGCCTGCCAAGACAAACCCAGGGACAATATATACAAAATACTTTTTTGCACTTAAAAAGATAAATCTAAACAACTGGAGAAATATTGATGGTTCATGGGTAGACTGAAATATAATATAAAAATGACAACTCTATCTAAATTAATATAATTATATAATATAATATATATTAATAACTCAGTGCCATTACCAGACTATCAAAAATTATTTTATAGAGCTATAAAAATAATATATAAAGAAATTCAGTGGTGGATCAGTGGAAAAGATTGAGCACACAATACATAGTAGTAATTAGACATAGTAATATAGTCTATTATAAACTCTAACAGCCAAGTTATTAGGTAAAACTCATGACAAAAACTGCTTGAAAATTAGAAAACAGTTTGGCAGAAATTAGACATAAACCAATTTCTCACATTGTATACCAAGATAAGACCAAAATGGATTTGTGATTTTGACATGAAGAATGATATCATAAGTAAATTATAGGAGCATGGAATATCTATGGATAGGGCAAGAATTTATGACAAAATGAGACAGAGAATTTCAAGAAGTAAATGGATAATTCTGATTACATTATATTAAAAAAGGTTTAACATAAACAAAATCAATGCAGTCAAGATTAGAAGGGAAACAGAAAACTGGAGGATGGGGAGGAATTTTACAAGCTTCTCTGACAAAAAAGGCATCTCTCAAATATTTGGAGAACTAAATCAAATCTATGAGAACCTGAGATATCCCCCAATTCAGAAGTGGTCAAAGGATTTGAATGGTAAGTTTTCAGATAAAGAAATCAAAGATACCTCAAGCCATATGGGAAAATACTCTAAATCACAATTGATTAGAGAAATGAGAATTTTAAAAATTCTGAGGATGTGGAAAATGTTGGAACACAAATGCACTATAAATATAATTGTTAATTAATCCAATCATTTTGGAAAATAATGTGGAACTATTTACCCAAAGGGTTACAAATCTGTGCATACCTTTTGACCCAGAAATACTACTAGAAATACTAAAGAGATTTAAAAAAAAGGAAAGGAATTGTATATACAAAAGTATTTATAACAGTTTTTTTTGTGATGAGAAAGAAGTGGAAATTGAAGGAAAGCCCACCATTCAGGGGATGGTTGAAAAAGTTGTGAACACTATTGTGCTGTAAAAAATGACAAGCAGAGTGGTTTAAAAAAAAAGGAAACAAACCCTGAATAGACTTATTTGAACTGATACAAAATTAAGTAAGCATAATCTGGAAAACATTGTACACAGTAACAGGAATATTGTGTGATATACGCTATGAAGTTCTTAGTTGTTCTCAGAAATATAGTGATCCAAGACAGTTCCAAAGGATTTATGATAAAGAATGCTATCCACCTCCAGAGAAAGAACTGAGGAATCTGAATGCACATTTTTTACATTTTTTTTTTACTTTTGCAAGTTTTCTTTCTCAATATGTCAAATACAGAAATTTGTTTTGCATGATGGCACATGTATAATCTCTGTGAAATTGTTTGCATTCTCAGTAATTGGGGAAGGGAAGAAAAAAGAGGAGGATTTGGAATTCAGTTTTTTATTAATATATGTCAAAATTGTTTTTTCATGTAATTAGAAGAAATTTTTAAAAATTAAAATTTTAAAACTACAAAGTATTATATAAATATAAGTTTTTGCTAATATTATTGTACTCCATTATTTCTGATTCCATCTTGGTTTATTCTATTGATCTACTCCATTAAAATTAATAAAAATAATTTGATGACTGCTGGTTTACAATATAGATTTAAATCTGGAAATGCCTTATTTTCTACCCTTTCACTATTTTTTTCTGATCTATTGTTCCTCCAAATGAATTTTATTGTTAATTTATTATGTTCTATAAAGTAACCTTTGGAGAGTTTGATAGCATTGAAAAATATGAATTAACTTTAATAGTATAATCATTTTTATTTTACTGATAGGGCTCACTGACATGAGCATTAGTCTTCCTGCAACTCTAAAGTTTTCTTTTTTTAATTTCTCTACAGTCCAACGAACACACTGTAATTAAATCTGTGCAAGTATTTGATATGCTGTGATAGGTTGATTTCCAAATATTTTATGCATTTAGGATTAGTTTGAATGGGATTTATTTTTCTATTCTTGTCTCCTGGATTTTATTTTTTATTACACAAAAATGATTTTGATTTTTGTAGCCTACAGCTCTGATGAACTTATTATTTGTCTTCATCATTATTTTTGCTGATTCCATAGGATTTCCTAAGTAAACCATTATATCAACAGCAAATGATAGTTTTATCCCTCTTTTGCCTAATTTATTTCTTTTCTCTTCCCATTATCACTAGCATATCTGGAACCAAAGAATAGTTTTAATAACTTAATAAGATTTTTGGAACACTTTGAAAGTTGAAGCAATATTATGGAAAGTGGAAATCCTTGCTTTAGTTCCATATTTATTAGAAAAATGTGACTCACTCTTATTATTTCTCTTGTCTCTAGATTCTTCTCCTCAAATTGCATTTTCTTCTCGAATTCTAAATTTATATCCTGAAGTCTACATCTGACCATGTCATAACTCTGCTCAAAAGATTTCAATGGCTCCTAATTTCCTCAAGGGAAAAAAATATCAATTTATCAACCTAGTATTTGTTTAGCCTATGATAATCTGACCCTAATCTATTTTGGGGTTTATTTCATATTATTCTCCCTTATGTATTCTACATTTTATTGAAATTGCCCAATTTAATTATTTTAATATGGCAATTCATCTTCAGCCTCTGTGCCTTTATACAGGTCATTCTACCCTTAATAATTAGAAAATAGAGTTTTTATACCTTTTAGAATAATTAGCTTTTTTCAAAGATCATATCAAGTGTCAAAACCTATGGAAAACTTTCCAGATTTCTCAAGATAACAGTCATTCCTTTTCCATGAAATTAATTTTAAATTTTGTTTTGAATATTTTTGTTTTCTTATCTGTGTAAATGATGCCCTACCCTGCTCCCACCCCAAGCGCAGATTAAACTAATAGAATATAAATTCCTTAAATGAAAGAGCTATTTAATTTTGCCTTTGTATGCACAACAACTCAAATAGATATTTAATAAATGATTATTGAATTTAATAGAATTATCTGGGTCTTGAAAAAGAATGAGTATTTCATTCAACAAAATAAGGGAAAGCATTACACACAGACATAGATTCAAAGACATGTGATAGGGACACTGAAGAGAGATAGAGAATATTCTAGAAGGATCTGAGATACTTAAGGAAGATAACAACAACTCAACACAGGAGAGATGCTCTGGGGAAGTGAATACTGGGTTGGAATGATAGAGGACTTATTTGGAATCCTGGTGTTAATATTTACTATCTGTATGACATATCATTTTCCTTTTTAGGACTTTATTTTATTCATTTATAGAAGGTGATATTATATTAGATGAAATTTGATATTCTACCACAGTGCCCAACTCCAGATCTATGATCCCTTCCAGATCTAAATATTATATTTTAAAACCTGGACCAGTTATCCTCACCTTCTTAGCCTGTACTGAGGCAAACGATACTAGGAAAAGATGGAACCAAGAGTTAGGAATAAGATGTCCAGATTATTCCTTCTAAACCAGAATGTTTCACCAGTGATGGGGTTTCTCAGTCTCTGACACTTCCAAGCCTTAAGGAATAGAGAAACTAACTTTAAAAAGCCCAAACAAGGATATGGTTTTCTTCACCCTTGGTACAATAGATTCATTACAGTCAAGTTGCCTTAGTATTATATGAGGACAAGACTTTAGGTAGGCTAACCTTCAAATCTAGAATACAAGATTCTCTGGACAAGTATAACAATGCAAATGCAAACATATAGGGAAAACTGGCCAGGAAGACTCCATACCCACACCCCCACACTCCCATAGCTTCATTAATACTCACTAGTAAATAATATCTCACCTTTCTGTCTCTATTTCTAAGTCTCTGTCTCTGTCTCCTTGTCTCTGTCTGTCTCTCTCTCTGTCTCTGTCTCTGTCTCTCTCTATCTCTCACAAGGACAGGTAGACTTGGTTAAAAAAAAGGCCCTACTTTCAGATTTTATGTGATGGTTGCTCTAGTGTGGGAGAGAATCTAAGGTCCTCCTCAGGGCAAACAGCTGCAATTGATGCCTTACCACCTTATTATTGCTTTCCTTTTTTTATAATAACTGGATATTCTGGATGGTTACTATACCTAGGTCCATGATGGCCCGCCTCTTTCCCATATATTTTGATCTGGGGCTTCAATTATTCTTATTGGTGAGAAACATTTTGAGTTATTGCAGCAATAGGGATATAGGGCATTAAATCATTCATACTCTACTGTGGGATCTTCACCAAAATCATTTCAGCCTGGTTTCCCATTATTTTCCACATCACGCACAATCAAGGTGGATTATTTACCACTCTGCAAATATAACTTACACTCTTGGTCTTTTGAGCCTTCACCCACTCTCTGCTCTTCTCTCTTTAACCTTTCCACTGACAATCTAATTCATTCCCATGGTTTCAA